>NW_028301606.1:2727272-3030303 GCF_987345545.1 Pholcus phalangioides
GTTATGGTTGAAGTTCAATCATGTGATCGCGCCGGACACTTATCGATTAAATTCTTTGGTGCATAAAATCAATGATAAAAGCTAAAGATTGACGCAGTACAATGTATTTCTTACGGTATCAGAACACGTTTTCTCATGCTGTTGAAGCAAATACACATGCAATTTTGGCGTTTGCAGAAATAGATATCCCTTTTTGTACCTGTAATGTTACGATTCAGATTCACTATTACAGGATTACATTCATAACAAGGAAAGACATACAACAGTTATTGTATCAAGTTGATGTCTATTTGGATGAAAAAATTAATGTAATAATCCGTTGTAGGTCTGCCTGCTCTTTGTGGAGGGACTTTTCAAACGGGTGACTGGGGCTCGCATTCAAGCCTCGAAGCCTAGAAAGCCGCAGAAAACCAACTCCAACCGACCACCACTGTGCCGTCAACGGTCCAGCACGATGCCCACACGAGTGCAAAGCGCCTGAAATATTATATCTGCAGGATATTTAATAATTTGACAGTTAACAGAGACGTTGAAGGAAAAGGCATGTGTAGCTGCAGTCAGAGGCGAATTTTTGGTTTTGCTGTTTGTGGGCTACGTGAATTTTGCAGCCCTTCTTTTATTCCAGTTTGATTTTCTTGACTACTCATTCCGCGAATTGACCTCTCTCTGTGCTGTTACCCATCCCCCCACCCTTGTCACCAGCCCGTATCTCTAATACACCCTTTTGGTCACTCACATGTTTGCATGACCCCCCACATCCTAGAGCAGGACCCTAGATTGGGATTTTAAGTGAGCCCCCCCCCCACCATGGAACAAAGCAAAACATGATGGTAAGTGTCCTGGAGCTCTGTTAGCCCCATCCTTTAGGGGGGGGGGGACTTGCGTACTTGCTTACTGTTTTGAGCTCTAGCATGTCCCCCACAATGGTGAGACTGGAAGGGCTCCAGCTTTGGAGGCCAGGGACAATTATCGCCATTTTTTGCTTTCTCTTCCATGCTATAAATTCTTTATACAAGGTCCCGTGAAAACCTGGGTTGGAAGCCCGAAAAAGATCCCAGCCTATGGACACTATATCAGGATGTGGGAGTTACATGGGCAGTCACAGCTTGCGCACACTATATATCACTATTTTGGGGATTCCCTCACCTGGTCCCTCACTCTCCAGGCCACTCTTTTGGTCATTCACGTGCTCTCAAACACTCTAGGTCACTAACCTGGTCCCTCACTCTCCAGGCCACTCTTTTGGTCATTCACGCGCTCTCAAACTCTCTAGGTCACTCACTGACGTGGCCCCTAGTTCTCTAGGTCACTAATTTATTTACTCACATGCTTCCAAACTCTCTAGGAGAACCGTTTTGTCACTCACTGACCTAGTTCCTCGTTCTCTAGGCAGAGACGGATTTATGATTGTACTGCCTGTGGTCTATGCAAATTTTGACACCCTTCTTTCATCCTACCAATTTTCTTGACCACTCATTCCTCAAATTTACCGCCCTTGGCTATAGCCCGCCATTCCTCCTGTCGATACGCCACTGGTTACAACATTTTCCACCACCGGTTCTTGATTGTACAGACGCAGCAGCACATGAAACAAAAAAAGTAGAGAGTTTTAAAATAAGTAGGAAAAACGTTCGAAAGTACTCCATATAGCTTTGTTCAATAGGATAACAACAACAACGAGAGAAAAAAAAAAGACTATAGAAATAATGCTACCTGAAACCAAACCTCCTGATGCGCAAACTGGTCACCGGAGAACCACCAACGTCGCGGCTACAAGAGAAGAATCATTGCAGTGTCAAGACATACCAGCTACCGCCAAAACAGTCCTGCCACAAAAGGGATTCGTTCAGCTTTGTCAAGATTTCTTCTTCATAACAGATTACAGCTGCTGTCAGCCATCATTTCCCCGCTGCCTGTTGGAAAAGTCTTTTACAGCATCCACCACCATCTACACGGCAGAAAGTGGTAGATAGGTATCAAGCATTGCGGGTCACGACCCCAACAGAACAAAAAAAAAAAAAAGAGAAGTAGCAGAAAATTCTCCCGATGGATAGTCCCGTCATCATGGGAATCTATCAGCATCAACATAACATATACAGCAACGTAGAAATTTCGAGTACGTACGTCCGTTTTTCTCAACAATTGAGGACTCACAGATGTAATGCTACGGGAGGTTGCAGATTAAGGTCTTAAAATATATATATATATATACAACGCATTAGTTTCTGTGAGGAATCCATGAATGTCCGAGGATTACGACGTTGTAAAAATAGGAGGATAGGTATGGATACGTAAACGTATACAGGTGAATACAGGTAACAAAAAAGGGACACAGAATACGTGAACACACGTGTGTTATAGGAGTATTCCTCTGATTAGGTCGCACGTGCTCCATTCTTCCGCAAACATATTCACAAGCAAGAACGTGCTCGCGGTTTGTTTTCATGATATGGATGGTCATTCAATGGCGTTTTTTTAGCCTATGTTGGGCCATTTACTATTCTGTATTTGGCAATACGCGAGGGAACGTCACGTGCATTTACATCTGTGTAGGTTCTTTTACCGTACGTGCATTGCCCAAATGTCTGTTGTAGTTCGGAATATGAATACTCGCAAAAGCCGGGGAATGATACTACTACTACTAGTAATAATAGTGATATTAAAATGAAAATATTTGCTCTCTGAGAAGAGGAGAGGTTGAATAGACTTCTCTTAAAGAAGGATTGAAAAGCAGGGACGTGAGCCATTTTTATTTATTTACTTTTCCCCTTGCGTGTTTTGTTTGGGGAATTTTCTTGGTAGATTCATAGAATACAAGTATTTCATCTGGAGCGAGAGAAGATGAATCCCGACTTGAGGGTTATTAAAAATATATTTTTGGGAGAAGATTTGGTGGTATCCATGCTTATGTTAACAGGAATTTATTTCTTAGAACAGCGGCTCTTAACCTTTTTTGACCCATTTTCTTTCCAGTATGTAATTTGTCTGGCGGAGACCCGTAGGACTATTTTTTATTTATTCATTAAAGTTACTGGCTTATTTTTACTATTCAAAAATATTAATAATTATTTGTTTCGAATTTAATGTTTTTTTATTTTCCTCGAGCGGCCGCGGAGTCCCTGGGAGTTCACACGGAGCACCGGTTGAGAACCGCTGTCCTAGAAGAACATTTGGAGAAATTAATTCCGTACTACAGCTCCAAGGACTCGGTACCACTCTTTGGTATGATCATCAGTTTTTCAACTCAAAAAGTGTGATATAACTTGCCGATTATGTTCGACTAGACAGCCGATCATCGTTAATTGGTGCTTTAACCATTTCACGAACAAGTTTTTGACAACAAGTTTGGGTTACCTCTATTTGACGAATTGGTGATAAATCTGGTAACCTCGACCTAACCTAACCCCACATTAGAAAAAAAGAGGAGCAAATTAAAAAAATATATAAAAATAAAAAGTATAATACATGGGCGAAAATACGGAGGGGGGGGGGCATTGTCCCCAACGTCAAAGGTGGAGTCGACTGATCTAATGTATATATGCATTGACATCATCATCGTCGTGCCCCCCACCCCCAGCAATAATGACCGTGCCCCCCAGACTTCCAGGTCTATTTCCGCCTATGGTATAATAGATAAGGTAGCTTTTTCTAGATTCTCTTTTCTCTCTCACCGTACGTGCTTTCTTTCGCTCTTACATGCGTATAATAGAAAGATACATTATATGTGTGGGGGAAAAAAATCATTAACAGAAAGTATAGAAGGAAAGAGGGAAAGAAAAATCAACTTCAGTACTTCAGTTAATAGGGTCACTAAAAGCTTCGCGATGATGAAGAAAGAGGAAAGAAAACACAGAGAAGTTTTTTTGCTTTAATTTATTCTACTGGTGTTGCGACGGAATATCACGTCCGAAATCGTAAAGGGGTTAAGGTATCCGACTACCTCTCTTGGCACTTTTCTACAAAATATTCTGGAGTGAACTTTAATAACATTTTTTGATAGAAAGTGTCTCGAAATGGTGAAAACAGAAACAAATTTCGGTCTAACTATGCCATTTTCTATGATAAAGCTAATTTTTTATTTCAAATTTTAAACAAAATTCATGTAGTATTCGAAACACGATTGCAAAAAATGCTATGAATGAAATGTTTTCTCATTTCCACAATGCTTTAAGCTGGTAATGATGCAAGTTATGAACTAAAACTTGAAGGATTGTACAGTATGCTCATAAGTTACGCCAAAATCTGTTGGTGTGCGTGTGAGTTTTTTAAATATTCATTTTACATATCGTATATAAAACACTGTAATTAGACAAATACATGTGATAGACCTTAGATTTTAGTTCATAACCTTAACATTGTACGGCAAAATATCATGTTAAAATTTTGTAATGATATAATTGACACTTATATTTTTTAGAAATCATGTTTCAAATTCGAGTAAAATATCAATATAATAGCATTTTTCGTTTAACACGTTTAAATTTTTTATTCAGATTAGTTGTACGTATGTAAAAAAAAGCAACACTAAAATGAACGTAACTTCGGTTCTAAGCGCCATATAAACAAAACGGCATGTTTTGGAATCATAAGAAATAGGGCTTTCATAAAAAATAAAAATAATATTAATAAATTGATATTTTCTTCCAAAATGACGTTTTAAACGCAGTTTGATTCCTTAAAACCCGTCATATTACCACAATTTAGGTCAGATCGCGCCAAGTGGACAATTCTAAACTTAAAATGGGACACAAATGGACGCTTGACCAGCCTAGCTATCACAGTCTTTTCTAGTTTTGCTTGTGGGTCGTACAATGTTAAAATGCATTTTACATAATAAATTAAAGAAAAATACAAGAGTTTTGCTTATCCTATAGAGCAGTGGTTCTCAAAATATACGTCGCGGCTTCTAGGGATGTCGCCAATCTATGTCAGTGACATCGTGAGAAGTTGGTGTATTGATGTGTGCTCATTTAGTGCTTTGAAATGATTATTTTCTAGACAATTCTGGGGAGCCACACATAAACGATGACAAAGCTTAGGAGGTTACTGGTGGGAAAGGTTTGAGAGTCATTGCTGTAGAAAGTGTCGTACTTACTTCCACCGAATAGGGATCAAAGCTACATTGCCAAAATGCATGATGAAATTTCCTACATGTGTAAGCGACAGAGGGTTCTCATACTAGGGGATTTCAATTACCCGGGTATTGATTGGGAGAACCTTTCATCTGGAAATCAGTATGAAAGAGACTTTCTTAAGTTGGTGCTCGATAATTTTTTGTATCAGCATGTATCAGAAGCCACAAGGGGTACTGCTATTTTGGATTTAGTTCTTACTAGTTCTGAGGATCTAGTTGAACATGTTTCGGTGGGGGAAGAGTTTTCTTCCAGTGATCATCGTATCGTCAGATTTCACTGTAACTTTTCCTCGGGTAAGGTTGATAACAAAAGACTGGTTCCTTGTTTTCGGAGAACTAACTTTGATGTTTTGAGAGGAAGGTTAGCGGAAGTTTTCAAAGACCGGTTGGAATCAGTAGGGGTGGTAAGTCAATGGGAAGAATTTAGTACGAAGCTGTCCTCTGTTTTGCACGACGTCATACCCTTTGTTCGAAAAAAGCGTGTTTGTACATCACACCCTCTATGGTTCACGGATAGCGTGCGGAACCTTTATCTTGAAAAGAAAAGAGCATTCAGAGAGTATAAAAGTGGACGTGGTGACCTATCATTGTTTACTGATAAAAGAAGACTGTTGAAGAAAGCGATAAGGGATAGTAAAAAGGAAGTTGAATCTAGGTTGGCAGATAACATTGGCTCTGACCCAAAATCATTTTTTCGATACGTCAATAATGGATGTAAGGGGACAGTTGGTCCCCTCTCGATAGGAGGCTCTAAGGTAGAGAGCAATGTAGGCATGTGTAGTGCTTTCAATGACTTTTTCGCGTCGGTTTTTAATGGAGATAATGATATTCGATATACGGGTGTTGCATGGGGTAATAAAACCCTCAACGATATTCAAGTAGATGACGTGGAGGTCCTAAATCTTCTAAGAAATGTATGCGCAAGCAAAGCACCAGGACCAGATGATATCTATCCCAGGGTTCTCAGGGAAGGTGCTAATGAATTGTTGGGGCCAGTCGCACAGATGTACAGGAGTAGTGTTGCTGAGGGTATCGTCCCGAGAGATTGGAAACTGGCTAACGTTGTTCCGATATTTAAGAAGGGTAGTAGAGAAGTGGTGTCTAATTATCGTCCAGTGAGTTTGACGAGCTCCCTCTCGAAAATTTTGGAAATTATCATCAAAAGGCAGTTTGTGAAGTGGATAGACGAGAATAATGTATTGTCGGATAATCAGCATGGGTTCAGGAAGGGGAAGTCATGTGTAACTAACCTCCTTTGCTTCTATGATTACGTGACTAAGGCTTTGGGTAAGAGCAAAAATGTCGACGTTGTTTACCTTGATTTCCAGAAGGCATTCGATCGGGTACAACATGGCAAACTCTTGAAGCGTTTACACGAGATTGGAATAGGGGGCAACTTGCTGAATTGGATAGAATCGTGGTTAAGAGATAGGTCGCAACGAGTTATGGTGAACGGGGAATTCTCTGGTTGGACAGACGTCACAAGTGGAGTTCCTCAGGGAAGTGTCCTTGGCCCCATACTTTTTTCACTTTTTATCGACAAACTCGATCAGGGTATCGATGGAATTACTAACAAATTCGCAGATGATGTGAAGCTAATGGGGGTAATCGGGAATGAAAGCGATAGGGAGTTGCTCCAGACCAACTTAGACAAGATTGCAGCATGGGCAAATGAATGGAGCATGACGTTTAGCGTAGATAAGTGCATGGTCGCTCATTTTGGTTCGAACAACCCACGGTTCTCTTACGAGTTGAATGGTGTCACTATCCCGGATGCAACTAGAGTCACCGATTTGGGAATTCTCATTGACGAGCGACTTAAGTTTTCTGAACATTGTTCAGCGGTTGTCAAAAAAGCGAATAGAATGCTTGGTCTCATTTTCAAAAAGGTCTCTTCGCGTTCTCCTAAAGTCATTCTTCCGCTTTTTCGAGGCTTAGTTCGTCCTGGACTGGAGTATGCGGTAAGGTTTTGGAGACCATACCTACAGAGGGACATAGACTTGATTGAAGGGGTGCAGAGAAGAGCTACGCGTGTCCTTATTGGCACACAGGGCTTGAGTTATGAAGAGAGACTTCATTTTTTGAATATGTTTACATTGGATGAACGCAGGTATCGAGGAGATATGATCGAAGTGTTCAAAATTTTCAATGGGATGGATAGGATGGACCATGAACTTTTAGTACACCGCCAATCAACCGCTTTTACAAGGGGACACCAGTATCGATTGGTGAGGGACAATGCAAGGTTATGGTGTCGCAGGGAATTTTTCTCTAATAGGGTTGTTAATAAATGGAATAGCTTACCCCCGGAGGTAGTAAATTGTAACACAATCGACACGTTTAAAAAGAAATACGATAAACATGTTGGGGTAAATCGAGAAGCTATCCATTCTTAGAATAAGACAACCATAAGTATTCTTTATGGGCATTGTATAATATTTTATCATGTGTATATATTGTTTATAATTTGTGTTAATTGCATTTTTAATGGGGTTGCTGTATTTTTGAAACATATGACATCCATATTTTTATGGGCATCTTTTTATCAGCCACCTCGTTGGGCATTTTGCCTGTTGTGGCGTTGTATTTGTATTTGTATTTGTATTAATATTTGCCTCCGGTAACCCTCATCTTCAGTGTTCCATGTTCAAGTCTCAACTTCTTGTACCACTAAACAGCATATATGCACTTCGTATACATTCCTCTAAGCTACTTCAATCGACTTTGCGCATGACAAAAAGAATTGTACGTTGAAAACAATATTATATTCTCTAACATGTCTGAGATACGTACACGCATGTTTGACGTGCTCGTATTAAGTGTTCAAAGTTCTGTGATCTATTTTCATAATTGAAAAGGACAGCGTTGTGAGGTTTCTCACGGTCATCAGGGCAACTAGACAGCATAGAAGCTGAAATTAAATTTGTCTGCTAGTCATGAAATAAAATCCTGTTATACATTCTGAATTGATACTAGAGAAACGAGTGCACGGTGTACGTGGTTACTCCTTCCAACTACTGTGAAGCATCATATACCAGGAAAAACCACGTACACCGTGCACTCGTTTCTCTAGTATCAATTCAGAATGTATAACAGGATTTTATTTCATAATCATAAGAAAATATACGTTGTTTAAATTTTGATTGACTATGAAAATATCATACTCAGAAGGTAGTGGGGTGCGTGTATAAGTACCCATAACTGCCTTGCTTAGATTATACTACAGTGCGGGGAAATTCCCAAAATGGAATGTAACCAGAAGACTGAAACCTGAAAAGTGTGGTATTTTATACCACATCGAATGATTAGGTTTAAGTCGATGTGCCATAGAAATGAAATTATTTTATCTATGCAGTCTTCTGAAGAGAGAATCATATTCCAGCTATACGTGTATTAGCTTTCATTCCCATTATAACCCTTCGGGAATGTGAGAGTTAATCATAACCAGCCTAGTTTAAGCCGATTATCTAACCAGGCTTAAACGACAGCCGAACTGGAGAACTCGGGATACAAAGGACAATGAAATAATCAACTACTGGTCAGTCGATAGAACTGTTCGATCATCATCAGCATTTGAATTCGATATACACTGGGATTGGGGGAAGTCATTCATATATTATTTATTTACGATTTATTTCCAATTTTAGTCACATCTCAGATATAACAATGCTTATTATGTGATTACTGCTAATTAGTATTATTTTTCTATCAAGTGATTCCCATCACATCAAATTCATGGGGAGTGGATTATTCACAACAGAGAATTCAAAAGAATGTACAGTGCTTTCCAAAAAAAAAAAATGAGAATGTAGTAAATTCGACGTAACCCTAAATGTTTTTGTTTCGATTGACTCCAAATTTCCCAGGAATAAAGCATGGACTTTCACGTTTGATATTGCTCTCATGCATGAGTTACAGAACGCGTCCCCCATACACACACACACAAGATGGCAAAGCCCTTAAGGGGAGTCAATGCACGAAAACACATTTTTCAATTTTTTAATTTTTTAAATACCGTAAACATTTTTGTGGCAAACTGCATTTCCATTTTTGTTTTATCTGCACTGAAAGCATTTGCAAAATACTTGAATATAAGTTGCTAATTTAGCATTATTTATGCTATGGTTTTCCCTTAAAATGTTCTTTTCTCAAAAAACTATGGTTTTTGTCAGATAAGAAATATTTTTTTTCAAACACTACTTGTTTAAATATCTTGAACCCTTTTTGTGTCTCTTCGTACTGAAGTGTTACATACTTTAAAGAGAGGATTTCTTATTAAAAATGATTTGGAGCAACTCTCTATGGTACAGGATACAAGTAAATTTTGAATAATTTCATGGTGTTCAAGGTGAAATTCGAAGGAAAGGCAACTCGCACACACACACACACACACAACTATTAAAATCCTAAGAACTCTTGTTGAATTGTACACCCTTCCACAGAATTTAAGTAAAACCTAATCGAGTGTCCAAGTGAATAGAAATTTTTTAATCTTCCTTAAGCCTTTAAGCCTCATAACAGAAATCAGTAAATCCCCGTAAAATGCCATAAATTTTTTTTTATGAAGCAGGTTTCTTCCGATTTTCAGCATGTGCATCGTTAGACGTATTTAAAAAAAACCTGCTCCACTGAGAAATCAGCTTGATGAATTATCTAGTCTTGTCATTGGTAAAATAAAAGGCTTTTAAGAGGGGGCAATATCTAGTCGATGTCGGTGAGAAAGTAAAAAGACGGTAATTTTTTTTTTCATAGGAAAACGTGGGAAGCCTAGATCGTGCATTGGCTATTTTAAAAAATTGTCCATTCTCAACACCCCGGTAGTATAAAAGCTTGGTAAAACACTTTAGACTTGATGACTTTGAGTCCACTAAAAATCCCGTATGTAATCGGTATTTGCATAGCACAATTAAAATTATTCAGCCAATATTTGAATGGCTGAATTTCAAGGTTTTCAAAGACTAAAAAATAAGTTGAAATCACGGTTGGCGATCTCTTAATCAAAAGACCACAACTTATCATTTTTCCACATTTGACAAGAATATCGAAAGATTATACATTTAATTCTATCAAGTTTCGTTAATATTTTTTTTTCCATATGAAACCATAGCGTCTAAATCGACATCCCAATGTAACCCTCCCATGCATTTAGAATCCAGACGCATGAACCAAGATCAACACATGCAGAGAGAGAGCACATTACTCATGTTCGTGACATATAGACTATAACGAAGCCGCGTTCATCAATCATATCAAAGACATAACCTTTCATATCCTCTTCCACCAACGCGAGAATAAATCTTCATTAAAATGAAAACTCTAGTTCTCCCATCAAAAATAATATTAACAAAAAATCAAAGTTCCCGGATGAGAACAAACTAGTCAGTTGTATTTTTATTATAAATTTTCATATTTATTCAACTTATCAAAAATTATTATTCGCAGCCATGATCATCAAACATCGCCTTTTTTTTCAGACATAAACAGATAATGAAAGAAATCTTAGAAATATTATCCACATCACCCAAAGTTCATGCGATAAAGAAGGAAAGAAGAGGACATTCAGCGCTGGTCATTGATGGTCTGCAAGAAAAACAAAAATGACCATCAGAATGAATAAATGACTCGAAATTTGATGGTTATAAATTAATAGACGAAAAATAGTCTTATGGAACTCATTATGGTTATCCTAACGGTGCTCAAGAAATCGCGCCTACTACTACGGAGGTCATCATCATCATCTGTGATGCCGGTGCTGCCAAGGTTTTGAACCTTGATGGTCTTCACCTCGAGAGAGAGAGAGAGAGAGAGAGAGAGAGAGAGAGAGAGATAGTCTTATATAAATTCGTAATACTCTTCCTGGTAGTTCAAGTTGAGACAATGAACTCGACGATTATTATTATAGCCATGCATAAGAATAAAGAAAAAAAATCAAAACCTGGTGAGTAGTTGGTTGGTTTCGTGATTTTCTTCTGTTCTGGGTTAGTCGTTTGAAGAACAACGAGATTTAAAAAATAAATAAATAACAAGTGTGTGTGTTGCCATTACGAGAAGGTCAAGATTGGAATTTGTAATTTGGTGTTTTATGAAGCTTAAGGCTGGAGAAGAAAAAAAAAGAAACAAAGAATAATATTTATTTATTTTTATTTTATATTTATATGTATACGGAGGTCGATCAAGAGGTTAAACATGAAATACTTCGATAGTTTGAATAACTTATATGCATGCGAAATCAAAGCTGAAAGGAAAATTGCGTGTGAAACGCTCCTCACGGGTACTTCTCGTCATCATTATCATCCCACTGGCCTTCGACATGATATTAACGTGGAGAACAATTCTCTATTTTTCTTCTTGTGTTTGAGATGGGAGAGAAGTATTAGGAAGTGATAGCTATGTAGGCTTTGTTGAATAGCTAACGGGATGTTCGAGTTATTCTTAGTTCCTGCCGTATCTACAAACCGATTACATAATGAGCCTACATGGTATCTAGAATTGGTATCAATTAAAAAATGTGAGTAATTAACCTAACGGACAAATAATTCGAAAATCCTGTTCGGGCGTCTGATGGGTGCAGTTTTGAATATAAAATTACGGTAGTAGTTATACAAATAGACCATTGATTTCGTCTACGCGGGATTGAACTTATCACCTATCATCTCATTCTTACAGAGAGCTTGGACTCAATTCGACTAATTCCCAAACCAAATTTGGGAATTTAATCCTTTAATTGGCAACCATTGAAATATTGGGCTCGAAATGTATATACTTTATGTATGCATACTTTAAACAGCGATATATTTTCCAGTGAGATTAAATTATATATAATCATCAAACTGAGGTGAAAGGATCTGCTTGGGTGTCGTTAATAGGGGTTTCACTGAACTTACGAAAAAAACGAAGCATTTATTTAATGAATGAAAATAGTGATGTGTGTAATGCAAGTGTTGTAAAGCTGCCAATGGGAGGGGGGGGGGGAGAAAAAGGGCAGCATGCACCCCCCCCTTTCCGGGGCGAGACAAACTGACGAGACTGCTGCCCGGGAACGGGGTCACATTATTTTATTTCTTGATTTTTTCACGCTAGCAATTTACTGTCAAAAACGAAATTTTCAAATTGACGGAACTGACACCGATCTGCAATATATGCAGGCCCTGCACGGTAGTTATAAATTAAATCTTAACGGTCAATGTTCCCGATTGGGAACATCGGTTTTATTAATTACAAAAAATATACTTATTTTATATGAAAGCATTTGATTTTTTTTCTTTTCCTGAGATTGTGGAATTTTAAACTTTGATTTATAAAACAAAAATTTTATTCATTTTATTCACTTATGCCATAAAATTAATTTTTTCAAATCACATATTTTTCTCCTGCATGTAAGAAATTTTTTTCCATAAATTTTATGGTTGATATCTCTAAACTAAAGGTTCAAAACGGGAAATATATCGACATATATACAGCGAATCCCGTTTTAACGAATACCGTTATATTTAACGAAAACTTTTCTAATCCTTCAGATAAGTTTACATAGGAACAATGTAAAAATCTGGAATTCCTTTATAACTAAATTTCATTAGTACGAAGTGATTTCTCCGGTCTCTTGGCGTTCGTTATAACGGGATTCGACTGTATAGCAAGAAAAATTAGAAACAACCAGTTAAAATAAAAGGCCGGTAAAACGTTTTAATGTTCAATCACCTAAAATAATAATAAATTATAAATACCTCCAATTAAATATTTGATGATTTTTTCAATACAAAGTATACACGAATAATAGCAGTTACAGAACTGAAAATCCAAATTAATCAAATGTAAAAGTTTGAATAAACCTAAATTACATTGACATTGAAAATCAAAAATGAACAAAAAAAAATTAATTAATTATAAACAAATTTCAAATACTGAATAATAATATTTACCTATCGAGGAAAAACATTCGATAAATAATCAACAGTATCAATCCTTGTTTATTGATTGATTAATACTGATTATTGTTTTGTCCCACAAATTAGAAAAATTAATATTTGATCATTTTTTATTACGAATTACATGTGATTTTCCACCGGCTACCGTGCGTTTGTATATCCCGTCGACAGATGGCGCTGGTAATTCCAACCTTGTTGCTATAATGTTTGCGCTCTGGCAGGCTATAGGAAAAAGGAGGGTCACGTGTTTTATTCACTGGGACTGTTGCCGTCAGTGTTGGTTGGACGGATAAACTGGTTTTGCCATCATCAGACGCAGAGCAAGTCCTTAACTATCGAGGAGGTGTGGTGCCGTCGATCCCCCTAATTTTGGGTTTTTATTTGAGATATTATAAATAATCTTTGAAATTTATACATACACATCATATTATTCCGTACGTATCTGTGCATATTCACTACGACTCCGGAAGAAAATTTTCAGGATTATAATTCACTATAAAATTTAAGAAGAAAAATTCACACGAAATTTTCAAGAAATATACATGAACAAATTTTTCGGTGTGTTTTCCTTCCTTTATCATGTAAGAAATTGTTATTATGTGCAGTGCAGTGTGTAATGTCCATGTTCATCCTCGATACTATCACTAAATATTTTTGTGTGGTGTTTGCTGCATGATTTCCGACATTATACGAGGTATGTAAACTTTTATTCGAAAAAATTTAATTTTTGGAATAATTTTTCTACCAAAATGTATGATATTCACATTGATAATTTCTGAGATTTTTCACTCACAAAAAAATATTAATTTTTGAATTTTAATAAAAATCCACATTCTTGATCTTCATTTGAAATTCCTATACTTTGATTTTGTAATTATCAATATGGAACTGATTTCCATTCCAACCTTGTTGCTATAATGTTTGCGCTCTGGCAGGCTATAGGAAAAAGGAGGGTCACGTGTTTTATTCACTGGGACTGTTGCCGTCAGTGTTGGTTGGACGGATAAACTGGTTTTGCCATCATCAGACGCAGAGCAAGTCCTTAACTATCGAGGAGGTGTGGTGCCGTCGATCCCCCTAATTTTGGGTTTTTATTTGAGATATTATAAATAATCTTTGAAATTTATACATACACATCATATTATTCCGTACGTATCTGTGCATATTCACTACGACTCCGGAAGAAAATTTTCAGGATTATAATTCACTATAAAATTTAAGAAGAAAAATTCACACGAAATTTTCAAGAAATATACATGAACAAATTTTTCGGTGTGTTTTCCTTCCTTTATCATGTAAGAAATTGTTATTATGTGCAGTGCAGTGTGTAATGTCCATGTTCATCCTCGATACTATCACTAAATATTTTTGTGTGGTGTTTGCTGCATGATTTCCGACATTATACGAGGTATGTAAACTTTTATTCGAAAAAATTTAATTTTTGGAATAATTTTTCTACCAAAATGTATGATATTCACATTGATAATTTCTGAGATTTTTCACTCACAAAAAAATATTAATTTTTGAATTTTAATAAAAATCCACATTCTTGATCTTCATTTGAAATTCCTATACTTTGATTTTGTAATTATCAATATGGAACTGATTTCTAAGGTGAAATTGATCAAGGTGTGTAATTTGATTTTTGGATGGACGGAACATTTGTACGGGTCGGTCGCGTTTGTTGTGACCAGCAGGATGTCGTCGTCGTTATCGCTCTCTCTTATCGCTAGCCATTGTCCGTGTTGTTGTTCGGACGAAATGTTTGCTCAGCGGCTGGCCGTGGATAAAAAAGGACGTTTTTGTCGTTCGCTGACCTGTTGTTTGGAGGCTTCCGTGTAGCATCCGTCGGTCTTGTGGGGGTCAGTATTTGTTTGCTACCGGTTCGTAAATCGAAATGATTGCGACACGGACTTCGGATTTAGTATTCAAAGCTATTAAATGGACATAAGTGCTTCCGTGAGATGTCGTAGCTGTGTCTACAAATTCGGTCAGAACCATGGAGTGAAGAGCTCTATATATTAGCTGTTGAAAGCCTTCATGGTCTTCGAAAATGTGATGTCGTGATACATCACTTTTCAGTCAATATATGGCTTTATCTATGGGTATTCATTTTGGCTGCAGTTTTTCACTTTTATGACTTCATCTAATATTATATAAAAAATAGCGGTCAAAAGCTTCATGATCTCAAATTTAATGCATTTCTTAAGTCCTATATCAGGAATCTGGCTCTATCTATGCATATTTACAGCTGTGGTCCTAAGATCGGTCAGTCAAAGAACTTTTTCACGATAATATTCTAAATTTAATCAGTTATTTCACCATTCAACTCAATTATTTGAAATTAGTATCTGAATATGATCAACCGGGAAAAATTTTTTTGGACTGTTTTCAGAGCAGTCTTATACGAGAGATTCCGGCAAATTTTATTAAAATAAATTGAAAGCTACCCGAATTTAATTAAATATTTGAGTTGATGTAAATTAACAATTATTACACAGCGTATTCATCTCTATCCACAACAACAGAATTATTTCATTTGTAAATTAAATTAAATTACGTATAAATACTCATTTCTGAAAAACATTTGCAACGTGTTTTACTTAAATTTCGAAACATCCAGACATTATTAACTAAGCTGATAGGATAAAAATTTTTTTCTTCTCTTTGCCGTGAAATTATTTTCGATAAGAATCCATTCGTAGAAGAAACGATTTTTTTTTTTCTGGAATGAGGGAAAAAAAAATCTTTTAATTGAAAAAAATTTCATTTAATTAAAAGAGCCACCAACCCCCACTGAGGGGGGAATTGGTTTTCAAGTATTTCCAGACACGGAAAAGGATAATCTTCTCTCTCAAAGTCTCCCAGAAACAATATTACCGTGCATGGGTTCTCCATACTAAAAAACCAAAGGGAATTTAGTTTTCGTAAATCAAATATATTAAAATTTTCTCTCCAATGTTAATGATATAGATGTTCATTTTAAAAGAAAAAAAACATCCTTCGGGATATTTAGTAAATTTTAGCGATTATTTTCTAAGATTTTAGTGTGATTCCGTCGAAGGAAATGGATTTGTATTTTTGTTTAGAATAAAATTGAAGTTTCTAGACCAGGAGATCTTCAACCTTTCAGACATTGCGGGCCAAAAAAGAAGTTTCCGTTTTGCCCGAGGGCCAGCAAGTCATACTACGATATCTATATTTTTACAATGGCGTCTTAACTGGTGGGCGCACCAGGGCCTAAGACTCCGAGCCAAATGGAGGGGCGCTGTATTGTTAGAGTAGAAAATTCCACGTATTCTGAGGTTATATTTTTCATCAGTTTTAAAAATATTTTTTTTCATTGCATAATGAATTTTCACTTTTTTAAGTAATTATTTTCATCTACTCTGAAATGATTTCGTCATTATAAATATGAATCTTGATTTATTCTTAAAATTCTATTTTTTATCCAAAATTTTTCATTAATTATGAATTTTCTTGAATTGCGAAATCCTTTTTTTCCCACTATTTCTTTCAATGATTATAAATTTTTTTTTTGTAATAGGTCTAAAAATTTTTCATTCAATGATTATAAACTTATTTATAATTAATGATTCTCATTAATTCTGAAATTGGGAGATATTTTCTAGTTGTTATGCCGATACGAACCTTTGGAAATAAAAGTTATCCATGTCTCCGACGGGAGTCGAACCCGGTTCCCCACGGGCCGAGAAAACAACATCAATTCTGAAATTACTCCTTTCATTAGTTGCGAAATGTTTTCTGAAACCAAATTTGAAATTAATTATTTTCCCCGATTCTGGGATACATTGAGGATTTTTTTTTTGTCATCATTTCTATAAATTTTGTTACTATATTAGCGTTTGAATTGGCGGGCAACTGCAAAAAGCCTCGAGGGCGACATGTGGCCCACTGGTCATGCGTTGAAAGCCCCTGCTCCAGATTGATTTCCTTCAACCCTGAAAAAAAAGGATGCCGCAACGATTTCTCTGAATGTTATTATCAGTAATATCAAATCGAACGGAACATCGTCAACAATCCAACAACACCAGAAAAAAATAGGAATTGCTCCGTTATTGTTGGCTCTGCTTTTTACCTGTGTGTGTGTACCGGATACATGCAGGATATTGCCATTTTTGGTACATACTGTATCTTATATCTCCTGTTCTTGTTTATACATATCGTCCCTTTACCCTCAAACACTCCAGATACCACTTGTCTCATGTGGCCCGCTATCTTCCTTGTTTCCGCTTTTCCAGTCTTCCTCGATCCCCTTTAGTACAATATTGAACGCAAATAGAAGAGTGCTGCTATTCTGTCAGGTCTATATCCTCCGGTGGAAAGTTTGAAAAAAAAAAAGTTCTGAGATGATGTACTTCGTGGTGGAAAAGGAGTAATATACATGAAATATACTGTATCATGTAAAAAAATTTAGTTTCGTTGTATTGTGTCACTAAAGCGTAAGAGAAATAGCGTTCTGGAGCAGTCTCTCAGCTGCCAGGGCTTGTCGCGACACCAATCATATCGTCCATACGATAGCAAATCTTGCAGAAAAGATAGCGGTGATAATTAGCTGGCTGTTTGTAAGTGGTTACTTATGTGGTTTTTTTAATATTCGTAGAATTACTGTGCGATCAATATAGCAATTCATTTTTCTTTCGTTAATTGTCTTTATTCTAATTTACCGGACAACGCTCTCAAAAATGGCAGACAACCACTGTTCTAACGCATGATCATTTTGTTCGGCTTAAGTAATCTGGCTTGAAAGCGTTCTCATTTAGTGGCTATTGGTTATTTTTGGTTCTTAAAGTATTCCATCATTTCAAGTGTGGCCAAAAACAGCTTATATGCTCATATATATGCTCAACCCGATATGCTCATGAAATCCAAAATTTTGTTGTCACCATAGCTTAAAGCAGCGCGACTCTTACTCCTCTATCAATTTAATTATGAAATTTACTGATTTATTTTGTGGTCTTGAAGTGGCCACGGAGCCCCTGTAAAATGCACATGCAGAGCACACGTTGAGAACCCCTGCCTAAAAACAGTGGTTTCTTTTGGATTTGCTAAGCTCATCATCAGAAGAGAATCCTCACAGACTTTGACTCAACTTATCATAACAATAATTGATTTGCGAATGGTAACTACTTGAGTGTTCAGTTAATTTGCCAGCAATTACCTCGCTAACGGGGAAAAAAACAATCATAAGCATCCTCCTGTTTGAGGAAGCTGACATACGTTCAACACGATACTCACATAACGTCAAAATTCAGGCATTTGCCATTTCACTTCGGGATATGGTATACAGATGGCAGCAGCTGTATTATAAGAAACAAACATAACTCTGAGAATATACAGTAATCGCTGGGACCACGCATACACACGCATATCACGTTCCTGCATGTGATAATTCATTAGAAATTCTCGGAAAAATGTTTGGAGGTGCATGTACGATTAAGTAGAAGTATTCGTAAACATCATACACGCTTTGAAGCTCACAAAGTAACAGGTTGAAGATGTTTGTTTCCAACAAATTCTGGAAATTGACCCGTTAGCGATCAGATCTCTCCTAGTGGATAGAAATCTTTGATTCACCTGAACTAAAATTGATCTGTAGGTTGTGATCACATTATTGAAAACCGGCGTTGTTCATGGTCTAATTTACCTACAAACGACAAAATAGCATGTAATAATAGAACTTCGCTTATGCGGATATCGGCGAGACAAAAAGGAAAGGCTGTAAAAGAGGAGTGACCGTAAAACGGAAGGGAGCTTATTGTAGCCTTTAAAATAAAGTTAAAATTACAGTGAAATCTTGATATAACTATACTCTGTGGACCAATAAAAAATATCGTTGTAGAGAAGTTATCGTTATATCGAGCGGTAGCATTATCATCAGACGCCGCAAAATTTATGGTATTGTTTGAATTTATTCTGAATTGGCGTTGTTCGTACCACTATATGCAGCTATGAGTTTTTATTCACGGCAAAAAATTGTAATTGTGTGATTGGTTGAAGAGTAAAATTCAGCAAGTTGTTTCGTCTTGTAAAGTTGTTTACCACACGATACTTTTTCGTAGTACACAAAAAGTAGCTTTACGGCATTTTCATCAAGACTTACAAAGGGTTAGATAATGCGAAAAATCGATGCTATTTCGCATTACGATATAATATCGATGCTATTCGCATTCACCCTAGAAAGAACAAAAAGTGATGGAATTTCTAAAAATATTGAAGGTGTTTTTGAGCGAAATATAAAAAATATCGTAAAACAGTTTCGAAATATCCTGAAAAAATCGTTGAAACAGTTTCGAAATATCCTCAAAAATATCGTTATAGCGGGGGTTTACCACAGTAAAGGATTGTATTGAGTTGTACTGGAATTGTTTCATTGTATTGAATTGTATTGAAACTGTATTTGCAATTCCAAATACGATTTGAAAAAATATCGTTTCAAGTGATTTATCATTACATCGAGTATTGTTGTAATGATGTTTCACTGTAATATTTAACCGTGAAAGAGGAATTTTCGCATCTGCAGAGTGACGGGCTTCACTGTAATATAATATATGTGATCAGCCTTGAATATATTTCCCAAAAACCACCACATTTATGAAAATTAAAACGCTTCAAAATATAATTGTAAAACCTCTAGTTTTCGGCGATTGCATTTATACAATTTTTCTTCGAGAATAGCTCTAGATATTCATTATATAAAAAAAAATTTTATGATTTATTCAAGGTATATCTATCTGTAAAAAAATTTCTGACGCTTGCCCAAGAAAACTAAATGCACATTGCACTTCTACAATTCGAATGAATGCATTATTATCGAACCTTTGCCATGCGTATTTTATAATGAAATCAAAATATTTAAACAAGACGATTACGTGGAAGTTATTATTGGTCACTTGACATATCATGGCTTTCTTCTCTTCCAAAAGATGAAAAAAAAAATCGTTAAGTACAATTTTACGGTCTCACGATACCATCCAACACGATACGCCCAAAACATAACCTCTTGCCCATCACAACTAAAGCCTTTAATGGATTCTCAACTTGCAGTGAGAATCACTTCTTCAAGAATTTAAGGGTGGCGTCTCTTTTCAAAAGATATTGACTGACAAAAGGTGCCTGACAGTTCAGGTGCAAGTATTATTACATCGACTCTTCTCTTCAAAAAAAAAAAAAAACCTGATTTTTTTTTACATGCATGACTCTGCGTGGGTGCTTTGCTCAGTTGTTGAGAGTGCACGTGAAATAATGCGTCCTGAACTGTATGGAGGTTACATAAAAGGTCTTGCGTGGGTTCTATGTTTTTATAGCTTCTTAATGGCTGTCTCCTTGTCCATTCCTGACACACGCGCACGAAAATATACTATATAAACTCCAAATAATATTCCGCAATTATTTGAAGCTGAGAGATTTGTTTTTTTTTTCTTTGGCCCCTGCCGTAAATTAGGACCTTTAACTCGACTATCGCATTTCCTCATGATAATCGTGGGTGGACTATGGGTGGGACCCGGCATTTAACTCACCTTCAGTCATTATAAAATACGCATCCATACGAATATGTGCGTAAAATACATTTTGGAGCACTATTATCCGTCTGATAAGAAATTATTCAGCGTTTTCATGCTTTTATCTATATCGTACGCCCATTTAGGTACCGAAATATAGTGTCTAGGTCGATATATACCCTCTGATGCATCTCCGAATTTCACCGATAAGACCTTATACGTAATAAGACGGAATCGAAAATTCATATCGGCATTCTGAGGCAAATACATGATGTTATACCTCCCGGGTGTCTTCAACATTTCAGACATTGCGGGTTAAAATAAGACTTTACATGGGGCCCGCCGGCCACTAAATCATACTGGAACTATAAAGATGATATCTAGATTCATAAGAACTTGATATAAGAACAGAAAACTAGACATATGGCACGTATTTCATGGGACAACCCCGTGTTTTTCTATCATTTTGGCCGTTTCGACTTTTTTTTAAATAAAAATGTTGTTTTTCCAGAATTTTCAACGAAGCTTACTTTATTCTTTACTAGAATCAAGGATTAAGATTGTTTTCATAACTTGTAAATTAATTATGTTCACCTCAAATATTTGCGACACTAAACGCTTTTTCCGTGAATCACATTTCAATCCACTGTGATTTGCAGTAGCACTCCATTTCCAGCCATGATAAACGGCAGCTTTGCTTACTTTCAACTAACTTTGGCAACTGTTTATAGTGTGTATTGATGCTTTCCTTCCGGAACACCTTGACGGGCAGGATTTTGTGCATCCCTAGTCTAACAGTTCCAAGTATCGCAGTAGGTCTCTGTAGCACTGTTGAATTTTTTTTATTTTATTTCACCGTTTTTCAATGTTGAACAACTATTTCTTCAAAATGATAAGGGCGATGCTTTGCTATATGCCATTCTTCAATTCGTTGCTTTTTCAAACACTGCAGTTGATTTAAAATGCGCTATGGTTACCAAATACCCATGCCCCACTCCGAATACTCAAGATATAAGAATAATCAAATATTCAAATTAGATTTTTTTTTCACATATAGTGACATTTCTTATCTTAAGTATAGAAATCCTCTCTTATAATTTCAGTATCATCCATATTCTAACCTCGAATCGATCATTTCAAGATCACCAAAATGTCTTACTTCACACACCATGCGATTTCAAAACAACATTCACCATACTATATAAATAAATATATCCATACCTATATCAAAATAACCAAAACTATTCCCTCATCAAAATAAAAATAAAAAAACCACAAAAATTTACTTATTTATAAATAAATTTACTTAATACCTCGTATTTTCAATCAGAATATCCATCGATCGTGCAGTCGATATAAAACATCACACGAGGATTCCCCGCAAATTAAAATTTGCATATGAAATGAAAGCGAATAGATAAAACAAAAAAAAAACAAAAAATGAAGTGAAATATTCTCCGCTTATTATTTCAAATAAGAATTTGTTTTTAGTACACAAATTTTGATTTTGCCTTGATCTAGATTAGCATTTCAATTCGTATCTTCTTGTCCACAAAGAAACGGGTTTTTATGTTTCTTAAATAGACTTCACATTCGGAGAGAAATTCGTATTTTTCTTTTGCTTCAGAAGAAAATTTATGAAGAATCGGGAATTTATTATATTCAGTAGAGATTTCAACGCTTTATATAATAAGAGGAGGGAAAATGCGTATTTTTTTTTTTTTTGGAAGTATGCAGTATTTTCATACGTGATGCCGAAAGGTTGATGTTTATGCGTGTCTATGGATGCGTTAAGGTTTGTGAGGTTGAAACTTTCGTATTATTTTTTCCATTTTCCACCATTTTTGAAATTGCGTTTTCCGCTCATTTCATTGTCTTCTAGTTATTTATTTATTTTTATATTTTATTTATTTATTTTTTTCCATCTCGTTTCTTTCTCCGTTGGCGAAGTTCCACGAAGCATAAAATATATCGAATTGCTGCACGTTTTGGGAGAGGTCCAAAATGTGTATTATTCTATTTTATTGTTATTTTGTACATTTAATTCAATTTATTGTGTGTCTGTAGGTTGAAGAGTCTCGGTGTGAGTCTTATGTATGTGTATTTATATTTCTATATCTTTTTTTTTACTGATTATCCTGTCTAGCTCTGATTAGTTTAGAAGCCGACTAGAAATGATTGTATTGATGGCTTCGTTCCTGTCTTCTTTTACATTTCTTTCATTTCAACGTTGACTGATTATTTTTCCGACGAACCCATAAAGATTTTATTAAGTCTTACGGAATGCAATGAGACATTCGGAAGATCTTAAATTTAGTGAAGCTTTGTTATGCCCTAAAAATATTCAGAGAAGCTGAAAGAACATTCCGACTTCATTTTTGAATTGAGTTTCGGCGCAAAAGGTATCTGTAATTAGGATGATTATATGGCTTCATAGAATTTATGAAGCTTTCGCTTATTTAGGAAATGGATATTCTCTGAATATGATGCTGAGAGGTGGACTCGGCATAATATCCAGAGAGACGGCTGAGAAAAAAGCTTAAAAGCTTTCTCTCTACCGTCCCACCTGGGGGCCATTTGTTGAAGTTAAGAGAGGCTAATAATGCCTCTACTTCAGCGCTCTACGCCACAGTGTGTGAAAAAAGGAAGGAAGGGTCATGTCGCCAACGGTGTAGATGGTAAGATGCTGCTCGGCTTAAAATAGGGCTTGGGTTCGAGTCTCGGTGGAGACCAGATGATTTTTCTTTCCGAGTTTATCCCGGCGTGATATCCAGAAAATATCTGTTGATATCTTAGGCTGACGAAAAAGCCATCTAACTCTCTTTCTTTTATTTTTCTGCATATTTCATGACTTTATGATGACAATGTCCGATTTTTGTTATCACGGATATAGATAGTTGTATAATTTTTGCCCCCTATTTTACTGCTAATTTCCTACGAGATTTTTTTGTACTACAGTACAAATGGTTTGAATTGAAATGTTGTTTAGCCGTTTATTTACCCATGATAGTAATTTTAATTATTACAGTCAGGTGGTATAATTTGACAGCTTGTTTTGAACAGGTGACTGTGGTTTTTGATAGTTTTAGGAGAAATTAACTACCATTTGGTGGCGATTGGCAATTCTTCCAATCGCCACCTATTGGCTATCTAAGAAACTTTTGACATGGGGAGGAATCTATAGAGAGAAATACAAGTTTACCAGTAGAGGGCATTTTCTTATGAAAATGGTAACGCACTTGCCAGGGACGAATGATAATGATTTTACATTACCGAACAATTTATCCATGTCCTTACATTACGAATATGCACCTATAGAGCATGCTAATTTTACATTCATTTAATATACAGTGAAACCTCGCTACAACCATACTCGATATAACGGTAAATTCCTCTACAAAGATGTTTTTCTGTCTCGTTTGGAAATGCTTTAATCTTATGTAAATTTGCTGCCTCTGCCTCTTGATTATAATGATAAACCCTATACAACAATATTTTTCCTTGGTCTGCAGAGTATCGTGAAATCTCAATTTCACTGTACTAGCATAATTGTCATGCCAGGGTACCTGAACATATGTAACACTGAACAATTTCTCTCTATTTTTTCCATTAATGGTTGCAACCTTGAGTCACCAAGAATAGGCTTTGCTGGTGAAAATCTTTTTTTAGAAATGATGATTTTATACCAGAAAACTTGCGGTCTTTAAAAAAAGAGCTTGAGAAATTATTTCCAATACTCTCCCAGAATTCCTAGCTCTCTGATGAACAGTTACGGCTATAAGCAATTCAGAACAGACAATTTTAATCACATACACTCAATTAAATCAAATCAAATTAACTTTATTCTTTTCGTAGGAAAGGAAATCAGAATACAGTATCCAAAATTAAAAATATGAAGAAAAAAAAAAACCTAACAGTAAACGCTGTTGATTAGAATCACGGATAATGTTTTAATTCGGGTATTGTTATCACTTTCGCAAAGAACAGAACGGACCACTCTCATAAAATGGAAAAAATTCGTAAATCGGAACTTGGAACTGTTATTTTTTTTACGTCTACAGTACTTTTTTCCTCTTTTTTTGCGCATTCTGAAGCTAAAGTTCAACCTAACAAATTTTCAATTTTCTTTCCCCTGTAAGTTATCGTTATCAGGCTGCAAGAGTGTGTAGGAGACCAGAAGTTATTCTCTCCTCTGTTGGCAAGCATTTCTGTACACTGAAATCGGTACGTGTTATTTAATGTGGTCCATGCACGTGTGAAGCTGCTTTTGCAATGGCCTTCCCACAGTGAAGTCAAATGCATGGCGGAACTCCCTTTCCCTTCTGTCAGTTGCCCAAATTAAAATTTCTTTTTTCTTCTTTTCAGAGAAACTTTCTCAAGGGATCTATGAAACGTATTTTACATTTTAGAAAATATGGCAATTCGTGGTATGCATTAAACAATTCCGACTCCAATGGCCTCCTCGAGTTCAACGCCTCCCAATGGCCGAATAACAGAAATGCAGGATTTTATCTCGAAAGTAAAAAATCCTGATTTGGAATAGAATAATTAAAAAAAAAGGAATAATTTTGAACATTTTGCAACCAATTATGTGGGAAAGAAAACACAATTCTCCCGTTTTACCAATACGCGTTTACCATATGTCCCATTCAACCAAACGGGATATATGGTCGTCATACTAGACAACGGGATTTTTTTCGGATATAGTTATCAGTTGGTTATTATTATCAGAAACCCCGAGTCCTGATATGATCACAAAAAGCGTCGTGGGCGGTAGTTGATAGCTCTGTACTTATCGAACTAAAATTGCATCGGAATAAATCTAGAAGAAAAAAAAAACGTCGGGAAATTTATTTTTCTTAAAAGAAATGAAATTTTTTCCTACATCTATATGATGGTTAGTGGCGTGTAATACACTTGTCATTGATTACAAATGGCAGAAAATATAGATATTCTGAAAATTTTTATAGAATTTCTTTTCTTTTTTTTTGATTAAATTCATCGTTACACGTTAAAAACGATTCCGAAATTTCCGATCGAACTCCTCGCAATCATCGTCTTTTTCCTGTGAAGGAACTTGTACTGTGTGTTATTGATGCTCGACTAGGAAACGAAAAAGCAAGAAAAATGTGCTAGAAAGATCTATCTTAGCGAAAATTCGAAGCAATTTTTTTTTTCCCTTCTTCTGTAGCCCGTAAAAAAATGAGAGTTGGCGGATTGCCACGAGAAAATTTTTTTCCATATTTCATATAGTAGCCCCCCCTTATATATATATACATTTTTTTTATTATTCTTAAAAAACCATGTATCTATCACAATTTTTTTTCCCTTACTTTCCATCCAACATCCGTTTTAAAAAGCCTGGAAAAATTTCTTGTGAAAAATATATATAAAAATTGAGTTGAATAGATTTATAACGACTGACACAGTGAAACTTTCCCATACACACTCATATAGCCGTAATGGCTGCTCATGGCATTTCCCGCTTTTTCCCGTATTTTTTTTTTATTATTATTTTCCCTATTCAACACCCATCAGCTTTATTATAAGGAGAAACATTTCTGGAAGGAGGGGAATCTTGAGGCCTTTTTTTTCCCCCCTTGGCTTATCGAGCTACAAGTCGTCAATGAATGAGAGGTTTTTTGGTTCGTCTAATATTTTTTGGCGAGAATCGAAAGGAAATTCCATTGGATTGAAAGCAGTGCGATATGATGTTAAATTACTTTCATTGAGTAATTACAGTAAAACCTCCCAACAACGGCCACTTAATGGGACCATGAAAATGTGGCGGCTATTGGGAATGGCGGTTTAAATTATGAAAAAAAGAACCAATTGAATTTGCGATCTAGTATATAGAATGTAATATGATAACCCTTTCTGTAATAATTATCGAAATTTTACGATTATTTATATTGATTATGATAATTATCTACCAAAACCCAAAATAGCTGTGCGAATTGGATGTAGTCTGTTGAATGGAATGGCTTTTCAGTGTAGCTGGAAGATGGTATAATTACTGCCATGGAGCAGAACAACAAGGGTGTAAAGGAGATGGAATCGAGCTTCGAATGACACAGCTTATAGGAAGTGAACGAATCATCCGCGTCCAGAAATTGTGGCAGTATTGCAGTAACAGAAACCTAACGTGCATAACTACTCGATGATACCATGGTGTGTCCAGCGCCGTCTTAACGCATGGGCCCATCCTGGCACGGCCCGGGGGCCTCAGGAGAAGAGGGGCCCACCAAAATGAAATCCAGTTTAAATTTTTTTTAGAAGCCCACTTGGCCCAGGGGATTCACGCTGCTCTTAAGACGGTCCAGGGTGTGTCCATATCAGTCTCCATGCTGGAAGGAATACTACCAAGTATATAGGTGTCGAAATTAATTCAGTTAACAAACGCCACATCCATAACTTCACTTTACGAAACTCGGGCGTACTGTCTACCTGTTTGTATCGGAAATTTAAGAGAGAGAGTTAGAAACTTTTCCAATCTTTCCATAATTTCAGATTAGGTTCGGGTTCTTACACCGAGGATTTACCCGATCACATACTAATAAATAGGGGACTAGCAGATTTATATTTCTGTTGATGAAACCTCCATAAAAATTGCCAAGTTTTTAGAGAACGACAGAGGATTATTACGTGGAGGAAAGGGAAAATATCCAATGTACGTACTTTCACACAGATTATAAAAGTTCTTATAGGGTGAATAAGTCCGAGAATTTTTTTTTTCGTGTTATCTCTTCTACACACCATGAAAGGCGATTACCACTAACAAAATGACCACCATTTCCATTGATAGGTCTTCTTTTATATGAAGTGAGTGGACCGAGACTTTCACAAAAAATAGCCATCCGGCCAAGATGAGCCATCTTCGGCGGATCAAAACTCACACAGCTCTTTTCTACTTTTCCAAGAACTGCCATCTCGATTATTAAATTCACAACTAACGAAACAGACCTTACACCTGTAGAGGTACTGGACCCCACATCCTTTAGCCGGTCCCCTTGGCTGAGATCTTTGCTTTGACGGACCCTCTCTATAGTGAAATTATAGCGTAAAAAACAAAAATAATAATATTTGTCTCGGGCTCCCGGGCTGGAGCCATGCCAGCCCCACCCTCGTGGGTGCCATGGTACTGGCAACACAGCTCTACTCTTATCTCTACTGTCCACCCAATTGGAGGAGGTGTACATTTTATCTGGATATCCGCTGCTCACCTGTCGAATTGGAAGTCTTGAATTTTATGGACGTCTGGAACCACTGGTATTTATCGTTATGGTAGACGACACCCACGGGTCCGGGTTCAAATCTCAGCGGGGGCATGAATATTTACAGCCATTTAAAGTTTAATTAGCCATCGTATTCGTGTAATGGTGCCGAAGCAAATACCGAATCGAACAGTTTTCGTCATCTGGATAAAAGCACAGCAGGTGTTTCAGTACGAGCTTATTACCTAACCCTTTTCTATACCAGACACTCGTCAATAAGCCAGTGAATATGTTTTCTATGAAAACATACGTGGCCAGCCTTACCTATAAAGCTACCACCACGAACATCACCGAGGAAGTCTTGCAGATAGATCGTTGAGGAGAGACTGCGAATATGGCGAGGAAATATAGCCCTATGACCCATCGCCTATTAACGTTGGTAGAACCTCTAGGCCCAGCTAGCAAAAAAACGACTCCATCCTGTCTTGTGGCCCGAAAATGGTATTTTTTTACAAACCCGCCCATGCACGGTCCAGAATGGTAACAAGGCTCGATGATGATTATAGCGGGCTGGAGTTGTCGGCCTTTTGTGCTTTAGGGAGAGAGAGAAAAAGAGGCTTGATGTGCCCATAACCCTGCCGGCCGTGGCCACATGTTTCCAAAAGTTTTTACTTTTTCATCATTAGTTTATTTTCCTTTTTTACTTCTCTTGAAGTTTCGTGCATAACGTGCTTTCAGAATCTGGTATTACATGAACCTACGCTGCCGCCGCCATTGGCGTTTCTTGCCTCGTCGCCACCTTTATAACATGCACGTTTTGTGCCCCCTTTTTTTTCCTCTAACGTGTTACAGCAAGGCACGTTCTGTCCAGGATCTTGAAAAACTTCTGTTATTATGCATAAAGTTTGAAGTTTTTTTTGTGTGTTTTTTCCTCCCCAGCATTTCGTACGTATGGCCTCTTGACTCCGTTTGTCAGTCTCGGGACCTCTGTCCGTCATTTTTGATTTTTGTAAGTCTCGAGACTTTTAGTTATAACCGTTGTTATTATTAACTATTTCACCATCCGGTTTTGGGTCGCAACTTTTCGTGAGGGTTGTAACCTCGACGAATGTAATTGTTGACGGGATTGTTATGTGATTTTTTTATTTTGTTTCTTGTTCACGCACGCATGCGTACGGAGGGAGGCAAGAGTTTAGTGATTTTACGAAAAAATTTTTAAGGTCATGTTTTGTGTCTTCGTGCCTCTCCGACATTTTGTTGTGTGATTCGTGTTTCAGTTTCAATTTTTATTAACGTGGGATAGAGTTGTTAGGATGTATTATGGTCCCGTATGTTGAAATTTTGGCAAAGGCTGGCATGACTTCTAAAATCAGTGGTGCATACTTTGACTACCATTGATTTGAAATCATTAGTATTCGTCGATATGGAAACGGAATAGTGACCAAAAACCGGATATTAAGGGATATCGCCGATTTTCACCGAAATGATCATCAATTCTTGCACACAGATTATTTACCATCATAAGAAAACGCCAATCAGTGTGAAACAATTTGCGAAAATCCACATATTAAGTACTTCACGTACAAGCTTTTGGCATCAAATTTGGATTATTTCTAATTAACGAATCGGTGATAAATCTGGTAACCTCGTCCCAACGTTATCGCACGCTAGTAAAGGAAGGATAAAGGAAAAATATATATAAAACGAAAAAGTATAATAGATAAGGTAGTAAGATAATATTTTTTGTCTCTTTTCACCCCCGACCCTACGTGTTTTCTTTCGCTCTTACATGCATATACTAGAAAGATACATCATATGTGCGGGGAAAAAGAATCATTAACAGAAGTATGAAAAGAAAGGAAGGGAAGAAAAAGGAACTTCAGTTTACAGAGTTACAAGAAAGCTTCCACATGGTGAAGAGAGAGGGAAGGAAATACAGAGAACTTCTTTTGAATTTATTCCACTGGTGTTTTGACGCAATATTACGTTCGTGATCGTAAAGCGGTCAAATGCATTACATCAAATCACTTAACAAATTTCCAATAGATGTGAATGTAGTTTGGGTTTTCTCGAAAATACGGGACAAAACGAGACATTTATTAATCAAAACGACGTTGAGGTTAATACTGGAAAATCGATTAATGAAATGGAAAGAAGTCATTTCACAGTTCTGTGAATCTGTACGCGACGCACGATTTATACATATTCAAAAAAAGAAAGAAATTCTAGTCAGTACATATAAAAATAGATTCCGGGAATATAAATGGCCCCGAGTTTAGTTATTCAGGTTCCACATTTTCGCTTCGACGTCATTTCATTTCGGGCCGCGTAGTAGTCAGTCGGTGGGTCGTTTTATTAATGAATCGTCAGCGCGCCATCGGTGAACGGTTTCACTTATTATTATTCCCAATGCATTTCCCGACGTCGGTCACAAGTTGTGGGGGTTGTGGGGGGTACAAGTGAAAAGTGTCCCGACACGTTTATTCGTTAAAGCGGGGGGTACGAAAGACCGAGAGGGAGAGAGAGAGAGAATGTATTGATCGATATTTTGCGATGATCACGTGACGCACAAAAGCGTTCAATATTTTCCCGAACAGACGTGGCGCAAAAATAGGAAATAATATTTATTTATATACACAGAAGCAATCGTCAGTGATTTTTGATTGATTACTTTCACACAACCTTCCTGAGAGCGTCAACCGGCGCTGCAGAGAGGTGACCCTTGAAAAGAGGTTAAGAAAAATTCAGACCAGAAAAAATTCTGCCCTGTGGCCCCTTAGGAGAGGTTTTCTTTCTTCGTATTTATCTAAAAGTCATTCTCAAATTTGATGAAATCGCGTGGGGATGATGAGAAAATACCTATTTGATGAATTAGAGCCCACGAAGGGCCCACTCCCAACTAATTAATGAACATAAAAAAGTACGAATGGTTCTAAGTAAGTACCCTCGTGCAGATCCCTCTGGAGAAAACTAGCGGACGAAATAACATCAAACTTCACTGATACGCATTCAAAGTCCACGAGGAAAAAGTTTTCCCTCGAGACGGAATTAGTTCCAAAAATGTCCAATAGGATCAAATATATCCCAGTGAAAAGTTACAATACTCATAAGCAGAGTCGAGCATTTTGAGGCTCCCCGTGGAAGCTATTTTGCAGTTCTCAATATAATACCCGTTTGCATGATTTTTTTAGAAGAGTGAGGACGTAGGGCTCCTTTCCGAAGGCCCGTAAATCAAAGTAATGTTAGCAGGGAATCTTACCTGGAGGGCTCGTAAAAAATCTGGCCGAGAAGGGGGAGGAATCCGAGGCAGTGCAGCCCCTGCACTGGGGCAAAGACTGATATTGCCAATAGGAGATACATCGTGAACTGTTATCGGTTTGTATGGTATGGGATTCATGTAAACGTTCGTTATAAAGGCTTTAAGGTTCATATTTTCATATCGCATACCTATAAATTGACAGAATTTCAAGATAAGGCTCCGATACGGACTGCTTCAGAGCCAAATCTCTGAACTACCTAGTTGATGTATTTTAATTATGCCCGTTGTGGTTGCAGTTTTCGACCTTTGTTCGCAACAAAATAATGCAATTAATTTATTTATGCATTCAACAACACAATCGGGACACAATACCATACAATATAAAACAAAAATAAAAATATAAACGAAATACAACACAACAAAACCATACATACACTGTGCAGGGTTTAGGAACAAGATTGATCCTTGCTAAAGTGTAAAAAAATCCCTGTATACATTGAACATTGAGAAGAACCATACACACCTTTCTTCTCATCTCTGAGAAATATCGAAGCGTCCCGGAGGATGGGTGTATCCGTAAATTTATTAATTTATGTGAAAATAACAAACAACGGTATTTCAATATACATATATGCAATAGGGAATCATAACATCGTCCACAGTTAATCAGTCCGTAATCGTACCATTGCCATTATGTAAATAATCGCACAATAATCTTGTCTTAACCTCTATACAATAAACAGCACGCTCTTGACTTATTTTAGATTTTAATTCCTATTAAAATCTGTAAATATTACGTGTATACGTTTTTACCGTTGTTGTAAAGAGCAGGCAACTGTTGCTCGAGAGTACGGTGGTGCTCACCAAGTCATCCAGGATTACTCGATATTTGAGCTTGATTTAATGTTCGTGACGATTGTCGGCGGGTACCCCGGTTCAACAGTCTCATTCAAAAAGCTAAAATATGCCAGTTTTAGCTTAAAGCATGGACACAGTTGCATATAATATACAGCATGGGTGCTGTTCTTCTTTTGCTGGGCTTGGACCCCTGCTTGTGAATTTTCTTTGCGTTTTCATCGACGTTATAAGCAAATTTCATTAACACATTTCTCGACGGGAATCCACCCAGGCGCCAATTATCGACGTTATAGCCGAGTTGTAGTTACAACCTAGGTTGCTGTAACTGAGTTTGATTGTTCTTAGATCCCTCACTGGGGGAAAACTTTTATTTGAAGCACTCATTATGCATGTCGGGGCTGCTGTCGTTTAGATAAAACCGTTATCAGCTAAAATCAAGTTGAAACGTATATCAGTACTAACATTTGTTATTAGTAATGTAGAGAGAGAATATATAGGACTATATAACTAGAAATTACGAGGGTATGTTATAAGATGTAATACGGTGCTTAAAATTCATTAGCTTTTTTAACATTGAAACCTATAGCCTAAAAGATTCTGAACGCTTTCCGCCATTGAGATAAGAATGAGAGTTTATGCGCTTGGGGGGTTGCTCGGGATCTTCTCTGATCTTGACAATATCAGGGCACAAGAAGAAAATGATGACGGAAAAGAGAGAGCGAACCAAAAAAAAAACCAACTATTTCGGATCACTAGAAGACTACAAATCATTCCCTCCATGTCAGGCGGTTAGATGTTGATGGCAAAGATGCCTTAGATGTTTGTTAGGCATGATATTTGGCTCGAAGCCAGGTTAGTATCATCTCCCCCCCCCCCCCACGATGCTTTTTTGTATTTCCGAATACCATTACCCCCCCCCCCTCTCCTCTATGCATATGAAACATACATACTGGCTGTCCTCCCATCTTTCTTATTCTTCATGTTGTTGCAGATGCAGATCTCGGGATTTCTCGAGACAAAAAAATTGGAGAACTTAGGAATTCCACTTTTTCTTCTGTAAGATGTATCTGGTTATTTTGTTTCCTGTTTTGGTTTCTGAGGACTTAGAAAATATTCGATATTTGTTTGATGAGAGTATGCTACTATTGCATATGACATGTTGATGCCATTTTTCCGCATGTGAAACGACTCACTTGCGCTTGAAGGACTTAGCATGGAAAATATTTTCAGGATTTCATGTTGATGTTTTATCCGAGTGGAAATGACGAGGGAAGTCAAATTTGGTTCATGTATAAAAGTACTGATATTGTGGCTGAAATAAAAATTCAGCGATATTGATTCTAAAATTGTAAAAAAAATGTGGTTGTTCCAGCTCAATATATATGCCATAGATTACATATTGTTGCAATGTAAAGTTTGTGCGCTAGCGTATATTGTATAATATTTTTTATACAATATACTTTGGCGCACAAACTTTACACCGATATGTAGAGCAGAAGCAATAGAGTTCCATGTTGTTCATTCTCATTTTGTACATCGGTTGAAAATCATTAATCATTTTATTTTGAGAATTATGACAAATAGTTTTGATTTTACTCAATAGGTGACAGCAGGGGGTCCTATCTTAAAGCGGTTTCTCGTATTAATATGTACTCAAGTAAATCCAGTTGTAATATTTTTCGTTCATGTAAAATATTGATTAATCTAATATTTTAAGTTGCATGCCCGAAAGGATATGCAAATTTTCGGAGATTTGTCCATAGCCTTGTCTGCTAGCAATCCCAGATATTTCTTCTCTATTTCTCGCAAACCTGGCTTACCTAACCCAGAGTCAAATAATTATCAAAAGAACCTAAATTTTGGTTTCTCCCCACTTCAAACTAACCTTTCCAATATACATTCCGAGGTGTGATCTGGTCGTTGAACTTCACCAGCAAGAGTAAGAGTTTATGTTTCCTATTGCTGATCTACATTGCACTAAATTGATTGTTACCAAAGTCGATGTCACCAAATAACAACTGTTTATAACTCGATGTCACCAAATAACAACTGTTTATAACTCGATGTCACCAAATAACAACTGTTTATAACTCGATGTCACCAAATAACAACTGTTTATAACTCGATGTAGCCAAACCACAACCAATTAACGATTGTTTGTCATTCGATATCGCCAAACAACGAATTTCCATTTGCTAATAATAGCGCGTCGGTACGATTAATTTTTGTTTTAACCATTTGGTGATTTTTTCTGCCTTATTTACAAAATTGGTTCGATTGACGAGAAGCCAGTCTCGACCCAGATTCTGTAGCTTCATGGGCGTCCGTCAAAGCTGTCACCAAATATAGGGTCGGATATAAATGGCGCAGACCTCTAGTCTTTCAAAGCCTGGGATACACCATTGCCGATAGTCCTCAGCTCATCCACACCATGTCCATTAACTTTCAAGACGCACCATTTCGACGACTGTGTCCACCGTCACCCCGATCAGTCGCGCGAAAAACCTGTTTAATAACTCAGCAATGTTCCGCTTATAAAAGTTACCATATAATTACAGGAACATCTTCATGTTAAGACAGTCTTCGTTGTTTTGGCACTTCCAGAGATTCATCCAAGAGAGAAACTCTCCCCCTCCAGACACGTGTGATGAAAAAACCATTAAAAATATTATTATTTTTTCACACTCAGAACTTTTTCCTTAGAACATTCAAGTCTTATTAATAGATGGGAAATCCGGCCCGAATGGTCGACGTCGTTCACTTAATATACCTACCTTTCTCTCTACCTACCTACCATCCATTTTTAGGTGCATCCGTAGCTTGTCATATGCCCGTTAGCTCCTCGATAAACATCGGACCGTGCGTGCAGGTTTTAATTATATATATAATTTTTTTCTTCTTACTATTTACAGCAGTTAATACGTATTCGTTCCTCTGTCAGCGGTGGATGGAAACCTCCTACTTACCATACTCTTTTAAGACTACTGCTACTTTACAAGAGGTTATGCTCTTCTTCTTCTCCATCCTTGGTTCTTAGGTAGGTCTTTAACGCACGCGAAATCGCGTGATTGCGATATATATCCACGTAAAATGGCGGTGGTGTCAAAAAGTTTTTTTTTTTACTTTCCATTTTCTACGTATTATCTCCCAAAGTAGCCTTTCTCGTCGTTTTTCTTTCATGTCCATCACAAGGTTAAAGCGAAAACTCGAGAAATTCTTTTGCTTCTTATCTTTTAATAGCCGGAGTTATTGGCACAGTTTTATGCCGTATCACATTCTTCTGTAATAATGAAAGAAATTTCTAGATGACACCGTGTTTTTTCGAAAAAAAGCCCTATTTAGACTGAGTTTTCAGGGTTTCTGTAATATAAGCCCTATATTCGAAAAATGAGTCTCAGTGTTAATCGTCAGCTAGACGAATACATTTTGTACGTTTGTCGCTGCATACCAGCATTTCTTTCTCCGCCTATGCCCCGGCCCCCTCTTTTGGACCATATTTTCTTCTCGTGGCTCCACCTGGTCTTATCCAGGATCTTCCATCATTTTTCAACCAGGAGCGAGACCCTTTCTACTTATTCAATGCATTTTTCGGGCCAATCTCTTGTGTGTGTATGGGGGGGGGGGGGATACAATGTTGCGGCATTATCAAAATCATTGGTCCTTCAAGCAAATTGGTGACCTGGGAGGGGCTCCTTACTTACCTGGAAATAAAAGCTTATATACAGTGTTTTTATACTTCCAATCGAAAATCATATCAGAACTCATCATGTGGGTTCTTTACGAACACAAAGAGCACTATACAGGCCATATTTTAAAGGACCCCCCGTGTGTTTGTTTACATGGGTTCCGTGTGTTTAGATGACCCTGGTTTTATTTGATGTTTTGCTGGATTCTGAGATTACTCACAATTTTTTCACCATATTTCATTTGAAAGCTTTATTTCTTCACTTCTGAATTCCTCACAGCTCTCTTAACCGGTGGCATAGCTTCCCTATCACTTGATTTCCGTCCGTCCCGCAAATATTTCAGGACCGCAAGAGGGCCGCCACATAACTTCAGTTTGAGAACCACTGCTATACACGACAGGTGTACTGAATTACGAAGTACAGTAATGATATATTTGACATTTACACTTAAAACAAATCATAATGTAAATTATTCAGTATTCGCAAATGCCGAAAACGGCGATTTATCGGACGAGAGGTAAATACTTATAGAGCAATGAATCCTTCAGGAATGCTGCTTTCTCCAGACTCTTGATATTGTTATGAACAAACTACTCCAGGTCCATTTGCGCATGGAAAATGACTGCATTGAAACTAATAAGAGCAGCGTTTTTCCCTTTTTCTAAACCCAAAGACCAGTAAAATGTCTGAAACAAATCGACGGACCATTTTTGTCCCGTATTACGGGTAGTTTTTTATTTTTGTATGTTCCGAATTTTTTATATATTTGTCCGGTTTTTTCAATGACACTTATTTGAATTTGTAATGTTGATTTTTTCTCACTAAAATCGTGAGTAAACATTGTTTCCATAACTTATTATGGTAATTATGGCCCATAATTTACGGCTGTAAATGATATTCCACTCACATATTTGTCAGGTTCAACGTTTTTCCCTCAATTTTTCAGCTGTTTTTACCACAATAGGGGATTTTTCCAACTTATGGAAACGTTTTGATGACAATCACCGATTGTCATCAAAATACCGTATTTTACCGTATTCAATATCCCAGTTCCTCTTACCTCAGAATACTTTGTTGATTTAGTCCTTTGAATGTTTTTTCGTCGAATGTTTTTCTCCAAATGCATTTTTGTTTACCGCGACTTGTAGCGCAGTCCTTTATTTACTCACCCTTCACCCATTTTAACAGTAATTAGCAAATTCTCTCTCATCGTAGATTGCCTTGTTTGGCTACAATTACGGATATCCCGTGTTTGGGATCGCGATTTCCAGCATTTTCCTTGATGAGGTATGGTGAACCTAAGAACGAAGGTAAAATTTGTACTTGAATCCATATGTATATTACTAATATCAATTACAACAAATGAATAATTCTTCATTAAGTTAGAATTATCAAGTCTGTTTATGGACCACCACTAGTCCGCAGACCATAGGTTGGGAAACGCTAGTATAGAGAGACAAGCACACACCCTGAAGACATCAAAGTACTGACTGACTCAGGTGAAGAATTCAATGACAACTATATGACTGAACCTTCAGAAATACACTACAAGCAGGCTACATTTAAAATTGGCGCTCATTTTAATAGATAATTATTAATAGGAGATTACAGGAAATATAGTCACAAAAAACTCAAACCCGAATTCGTATATTTTTGTACACTAGAAAACGAAAGAAGACCTAAAGATCACCAAGAGTCATCTGAAAATGATACCCCGTGCATCTTTTGCAGTAAAAATTAATTTATGTATATGACCGGTTCTTATTTTACGGGGGATTTCTTGTGCCGTTTATTTCCCCCATGTTCGACCTTATTTATGGAACACCCTGTCTTATATGATTATCGATTCACGCAGAAAGGAAAATAACATGAAGGAAGTGGGCTTTTGCGTTAGGGACCCGTGAAAATTATTTTGACGTGTGTTTGTGTGTTCGTAACAGTATTGATGTGCAAGGAAGAAGACAGAACATTTGCAATGGCAAGCAAGTTCTGCAGCTTTGAAGTGGATGTATGTGCGAGAGTGTGTGTGTGTGAAGGCGCGATCAATCGGGGCTGTCAGCGAAATATCGATTTCCACCGAAATAATCAATGGTGGATTTCTTTTCTTTTTTCCTTTCTTTACTCGTGTCGCAAAGAAACTGTGACGAATTGTTTTGCTTTCGTTCGGAATAGAATAAAAGCTTCTGGATTCCATCAAAGAAAATGTCGTGATTAAAGAAAACGTTTGATTATATATATTTTTTAAGAAATTCAGGCATGATAATAATAGTGTTTAAATTGTTCATCGATGTGGATTTGATTGATCGATTCATTAAAGATTCTGATCGATATGATGAGAAAATACAGCAGCAGCGACTTGAAGTTCAAAGAAATCACCGAATATTTCAGTTTTCGGTTCGAACTTGTCTTTTCGACAAGCTGACAATCATTGACAGTTTCTTGACAAGAGAAGGATTTTTGACAGGAAGCGAAGGAGCTATAAATCAGAAAACTCTGACTCTTGTGTGTGTGTTATTGTAAAGCTGCCGCGTCATTGACTCATTTTAAAGGACTCGGTTTTCCTACGAGTAAATTGAGAAAGATTTGATTGACGGAGATCGGGAAGTGCTTTACCCACCTTTTCACTATTATTTCAATGCAATTTCGGGGAAATATCAAAACAAGAGTTGTTGGAAAGGGGGAAGTTCTCAGAGCACTGGCGTGTTGACGTACGTTTGAATGATTCTATGCGGCATGGTTGTTCAATTACATACACAGTCGAGTCGCATTAATATAACCACTTATGTTCTGGTAAAACGGATTTGTGCAGTTCTCGAAGCAGAAAAAGAAGATCAAGAAGTGATTCGATATATTTCCTGAATTAGATTGAGATGATTTTCTGTTCTGGATATTACGTCGAGGTGAACTCTGAAAAAAAGGTTTATTAGTCTCCACCGGGAATCGAACTCAGTCTTCTTGCAAGCTGGGTAAGCGCACTATCCAAACACACCGCAGGAGCCATGATCATTTCTTCCTTATTTACGCTTTGTAGCGTGACCCAATGAAGTAGAGTCCTCCCCCCCCCCCCAATTTCGGCAAACGGTCCCAGGTGGCACTGCCATTGTGGTTGAGTGGTCATAGTGGCGAACTTGCATGGCGAGGACGAACCCCACCGTCGCCATAGGGGTGGTCGGCTGAAGTTGGTTTTCTGTGGTTCCCAACTTCAAGGAACGAATGCGAGCCGATCTCCCCTTTAAAAAGTCTCGCCACAGAGAGCAGCAGACCTATCAACAGTACAAATGTAATTCAATCATAACACATCACTCACTTCCCTTCTGAAATATAGCTGGCAGCACTGAAAAATCAAACACAGCACTACATACGCACTCAGACTGTTAGGTACACACACGCAGTTACACTTCCGGCATAACTCACTAGGTAGTAAATCACCCAAAAATGGTGATAGACTTGAGTTGTGCTCGGTTTGAAAGAAAGAAAGCCCCAGGTGGCGGCAGTAGCGAGATTGGGATGATTTTTATTTTATTTTCTTCACCTTGGCATAATGTCCAGAAAATTTTTTTTTCTTGAATTCCTTTGTGTGTGTGTGTGAATGGTCTTAACGTTTAAGTGTATGCTTTAGGTTTATCCGGTAAAAGTATTTTGCGTAAAGCTTAAAAATATGGTCATCGATATCATGGCGCATACAGGTTATACCGGTATGCAAAATAAAATTATAAATGCATACACATGTGCATTTTCATGCTGCACAATAGTTTGAAGCCAACAAACATTGTATTTTAAGAATCATAACATAGGTGACAGCAAGTGTCCCAAGCACCCGAGTGGTGCTGTGGTAACATGCTCGTCTTCCACTCTGACGGTAACCATCAAGGTCCATGGGTTCGAATCCGGGCATAGAACGTTAGAAGCAAGTTCTTTACCTACCGAACCTGGGGCGACCACCGATGGATGGCGCCTTCATTTCCCAAAAATTAAGGCCGTATGAAAATTGCCGTATGGCGATATATGACCGGAGTTTTTAAAAAATAAATATACCTTAAAGTAAGTGAATCCAGTGAGATAATATTTTTCTTGAATGTGAAATATTGATTGAAAGCGCGACCGGGCATTTAAATTTCTGGAGATCTGTCCAGCAAGGTGGTCAATACGATACGATTCGAATGTGCATAATTCAAGGTTTGACACATTCGTGCCGGTATTCTCACCAAATCCAGCACGATGATGAGATCTCAACACCACAATGACAATGGGGACACTCAGTCATAGCAAATCCATGAACCTTCTTTAACCCTTTTTTATACGTTCAGAATTTCTCATCGTCATAGAGTTTGGATCGACGAAGTGGAATCAGGATTCTCCTTGTACAGAATCTTCTCTTTTTTTTCTTTCCTCGTTCCGGGAGAGGATTTTCCTGAATTCAAGATGAGGTTTAAAAAAAAACAAAACTCTAGAATTTTCTTTAGAATTTGTTCTTTTTTTTTTTTTTTTTTTTTGTGAGTCAGTTTCTCTAGACGAAACTAGAAGATAAGACGATGAGGAGGCAAATGCAGGTGAGGCCCCTCCCTGGCTAGATGTTCCTCTGTTTCGGTCGCGAGGATGTGGGGGCAAAATCGTAATTTTATTTATTTATTCTTGGTCATTGGAAATGTTAAGCCGAGGTTGATGGCGGCATGCACTTTCCTCTCGTTGTGGGAGCCAACACTCCGGAAAATAAATCTTACCATCTGTTTTTGCAATGGAACAAGAAGTAGTAGAGAATAGATGAATGGAATGGAATAGAGAGAGGCAGGAAAAGATGTGAACTTGTGCGAGCCATTGCTATGCTGTTTGTTGTTCGTCGAAAATGCTTTTTCAAAACTGGATTCATTCCAATAGTTTTGTATTCTGGATCTCCCGTTTCTATGGAACTATATATATATATAAAGGGAGAGGGGAGTCATTTGGAATTTCATTTAGTCGCTTCCGTTCAAATTTCGCCGTACAATAGCGTATATAGAACCACTTGGGCTCGGCATCTTTGTGGAGGTTCGAGAAACAATTTGTCTAAATGTTTTTAAACATTTTTGTTGGTCATCCAAAAGTTTCATTTAAACTGAATCGACTGGATCTTAAATATTTATTTTCTTTACTATTCAATTATTGATTTCTGAAGCTGTTTTTAAATCATTGTTTCTCGAAATGTGTGCCAAGGTTTTTCTGCAAAGGTGTCACTAGGATTTGTCAACAGCGTATTGCATAACGTAACCACTACTTAGTACCGTAGTTAGAAGGAAACAGAATTCCGGATTTATATGCATTTTTCTGTTACCGTATAGGCCCCGGTAAACATATGATCACAGGGTAAGGGAGCCACGGGTGCCTAAAGTTTGAGAATCAATGATTAAGATAAAAGACCGGTGCTCAGTTTAGTTTTGAAAGCGATCCTTTGTAGATTAAGCTTATCATATCCAAGTCTTGAAGAAATTTTCTTGCTGAAAAGAAGAAAAATAATTGCGATCTCACTATGCAGTCGTTCAGTTTATTGAACTATGGTTGCTTTTTAATTGAAGTGTGGTTGCTTTTTAATTGAACTATGGTTGCTTTTTAATTGAACTATAGTTGCTTTTTAATTGAACTATGGTTGCTTTTTAATTGAACTATGGTTGTTTTTTAACTGGGCAATTTTGACCCGGGTCTCATAGAATTTTTTCGACTGACCAGTCTTTAGAACTGCGCCCGAGTGGCGTGGTGGTAAAATGCTCGTCTGCCACAGCTTGAGACGACCACTGATAGACAGCGCCTTCATTTCCAACCCATCTCAATGATGGCAGTAGATTGCAACGAGCTTTAGTCGACCACCGATAGGTGGCGCCTTCACACCCAACTCGTTCACGGCAGTAATTTGCGTAAAGCGATATGACCGGAGTTGCTTTGTGGTTAAAAAGAAGTCTCTAGAACTGACAAGATCATCGATTGATGTGCAATATGATTTCTTATATGAATGGTGTTTATGAAGTCTATTTTGTTGATAAGTTCCTCTTACAAACACCTTCAAAATTAGTCCATTAACAGTACAATTATTATAGACATTTTGTTTGTTTTGCATTTCTATAAACAGTTCTGATATACTGGCTGAGTGCCGATCTCGCTGTGAATCTAAGGGTGGTTGTAGCTGTAGGATGGACATTGGACAACCTATGCTGGATTTGTTAGTTTTATTTTTCGATAATGATGGCCCGTATTTTCGGCATCCCTTTGCGCGCAGGCCTCAAAATTGTTTAGAGAATGGGAATCTCAAAATGTGGGTGATCTGAGAAGTTTTTGAATTTGATTGCAACATATATATTTAGCCTCCATTGAAATCTTATTAGATAACTTCACATGAATAACAGAGATAACAACCATGATCAGTCCGGTATTACGGTGAGAAGTTTTGAAAGAAGTCTGTGTCGCAGTCAGGTCTGAAAAAAATGTATTGCCTGACATACCACACAGTGGAATATAAAAATTCAGAACAGGCATGTATTTTTTTGTTTTGTTTGACCAGTGGCCTGACGCTAGCATTGGGAAATAGTGATTCACAAAAATCAAATTTTGGAGATTTCTTCAGTCCTAGTCAGAGTAGCTTGTCACTATACTTTGTAATATTGAATACGATTCATTAAAGCGAGTTGCTTATGAGTAGAGCCCGGATTATGTGCACTAAAAAAGTGGAAAAATATGCATCTAAAATGAAAAAATATGCATTTAAAAAAATGCTTGTTTCCCAAAAAAAGAGAAAAATATGCACAAACATGATAAAAAAAAATAAATAAATAAAATAAAAATCTCTAAGTATATGGTCTAAGGGGGAAAAAAAACATACTGTAAAACTAAAATAAAAAATATGCAAAAAATGAAGAAAACGTGCATTCAGGAGTGCAAAAAATATGAATTTAATATATGCATTTTTAAAAATGCCCAAAAATATGCATTTGAAAATGCTTAAAAATATTACCTAAAAATGCTTAAAAATATTACCTAAAAATGAACGATCCTCAATGGTAGAACATTTCCTTTCAAGAAATTTGATTAAATTTGGAAAATAAAAAGATAAAAATAATCTTGAAAACATTACTACAATGCAATTAATAGGGAAAAAAAGTGCTAAAAATGTGCATTTATTCCAAAATTGCGTTGATTTTATGCAACTTTAAAAAGTGCTAAAATGCATACATACGTAAGCATTTGCACATAATCTGGGCTCTACTTATGAGTGTCTTCGAATCATCCGGCAGCACAAACATTTCTTGATACATGCCCTGAAAAATTTCACATTCAGAAATACTTAACATCAAACTAAAAACTGTTAAATGCATTTTCGACCCAATATCTCCAGCAAAAAAAAAAACCCAATAACTGTGTATTTAAAAGCAAAACCGTTCAGTATATTCATCTATATATCGCAAAGACATCCCAGATAAAAACTTAAGCTCATCGTTTTTCATCATTTACTGTATTTTCGAGGTGTTTTTTTTTCCTCTTGTGTCTGATGTCTTCTCATTATCGGAGAAACTGATCGACTATAAAAGCGAATCGTTCCTAGACAATTGGTGGGCGTCTCTCTCTCACTTGCTCCTCATCATCTTTCACAACGAGGACACACAAGAAAATTTTCTTTTCAGGAAAAAAGAAAAACAGCATATATATATATCCTTTTCTCTTATACTACGAGCTGTTGTAGCAGTTCAGTAACTCTGTGTTGAAACACATTATCCATCAAATAACTTTGCAAAAGAGAAAGACATAAGAAAGAAAGAAAGAAAATGTATACTGTGTGTATAGAGGATATATTGAAGGGAGAAATCTAGAGAATCATCTTTTCAGTGCTCAAAAAAGCGTTTAACGAGATTAGGGTCAAGTTATCATCAGGGAACGTGAACTGAAGTATCTATCAATATTTCAGTTTCGATATCCGATTTCGATTCCCTCTGGAACAAGTCCAAACGCAGTGGCGGATGCAGTAGCGTAGAGACAACAGAAAAATCGAATATTATATGTTTTTCTTTTTTGGTTTCGAGGAACTGTTTCTGTTTTTTTTTTTGTTTTGAACTAAAATTTGTTTGGTCACGTAGTTTGTAGACTTTTGTTTGGTTGTGGGCGTTTTACCTGGTTGTTGTCTTTCTTTCTTTTTTTTTTATTTACGGGAAATTCACTGATAACAGTTCACCACCACGCAATTCATTGATAGGAAAAAAATTGAAAACAAACAATTCCCCGATGGAGAAATCACAGCTTGGAGAAGTCACCGACGAACAATTCACGAAAGCTAGTGAGCGACCGAGGGTTTGAGCAAGTCGGTGAGTGTTAGCGAGTGAGTAACCAAATGAATGATCATGTGAGTGGTTGAGTTACCAAGTGAGTGAGCGATTGAGTGATTGCCCGTGTGAGTGATCAATCGCTCAGTTACTCACTTGTTCATCCACTCACTCACTCGTTGTGGTGGATGAATTGTTTGTCGGGGGATTACGTGGAATTTTTCTTTCGGTGAGTTTTCTGGCGGTTAATTTTCCTAGTGACCAATATTTTCCTAGTGGTGAATTGTCATGTCGATGAATTTTCCAGCTTTGAATTGCGTGACGCTGAACTGTGGGTGAATTTTCCGGTGGTGGACTGCCATATCGGGGACAATTGCGTGGCCGTGAATTTTCCTTTCGGTGAATTGTTTAATCGGGTAATAGTGTGGCGGTGAACTATCAGTGAATGTTCTGGTGGCGAATCGTCATGCTATGAATAGCCTGGCTGTGAATTTTCCGGCGATGACGGTGAATTACGTGGTTAGGAATTTTCCGCGGGCTATCTTTTTTTCACCCCTTAAATTTGACTTTTCGGCCTCGATCTGATTAGCCGTTGAGAGACAGGAAAAAAAACGATTTTCTCAAAAAATATACAGAACGTCTATAATTACAAAATAGATTCCGATTTCCTAAAATTCCCCTGTAAGTTGGTCCATTTTTTTTTTGTTCTCTAATTTATATCATTACTATTCGGTTCTTCGTGTCATGAAATCAGACATGAGTATCGTCATCCGTCTCCATTACCTTAATTACACCCATTAATCACGTGAAGTAGAAAGACTGCGATTAATTTGCAATTTACGTGAGCATGCAGCTGATCTCGTTTTGTCCGTACTATCTCTGGTTTTATGACGAACCGATTCATATTCTGACCTATTCCGTCTCTCGAGTTTGTTTCTGGGTACGTCTCTGCTATGTCTTTTGATATTTACATATCACGGTTAAATGGCCAGAGACTGTCTGTTATTGCAGAGACAGATCATTTCTAATTCTCTTTTTGGTGCGTCTGGAAAAGATTCTGTATCCGTCTGGAAGAGAGACGATTTATTTTCATTAAAGAATCAATCGAATGTAGAAGTTGTCTGAGGTGTTTTTTTCCTTAAAATTCAATTATAGGCGGAAGAATTGCAATTCTAATTCATGTAAAAAGTTTACTGGCTGATATTTAACTTTTTAAATGCATGAATTGTTATTTATATGTGAGAATTAATTCTTTGAACATGTTTTTGCCATCCTTTTCCATTTATTAAAAACACGCAAGTATATATTATTTTTATGTTAATTAAGTAGAATATACATAATATATTATTGATTGATTAGCTTGTATCAATTATGTATCTTTCCTTGAAGGTTCAATTTAAATTTACTTTTATATTATGGTGCATTTTTCATTAACGTCTGGTTCCCCTTATACTTAAAAATTTGTTTTAATTGAGATAATGATTGTTCTAAATAAGCGTTTATCAGTTTTTTATAACCTTAAGGACTAGTGAAATGTCTCAAACATTTCGATGAATTACAGTACTAACCTCGATTATATGCTCGACACTTCAAGGCGCGAATGCGAGCTGTTCTCTACGCAGAGCGCATGCAGACCTTCAACACGACACTAACGTAACATGAAAATTCGAGAATTTGACAAATCATTTGAAAATGATTAGTCATACTCAAATATAGAATACAGATAGCTGCATCACTCTAACATAAAAAATCATAATTCCGACATTGGATATTGAAGCACCGGATGCCCCTCATTTCGCATCTCAGAGAGACATCAAAGCATTACCCAAGTATGGGTGTACTCGGAATAACAAAAAGAATATGGCCACCTCTGTCAAAGCAACAAAAAGATAAAATTATCAAAATAAAAGGACAACATAAATACGTTTGAGTCACACATATACACACGTTCCGGCATGTGCCAATTCAATAGGAACTCCCTCATTGGAAAGTTGACAAGCTGCATATACAGTTAGGTAATAGTACGTGGGTTCAATTTTTTATATGAGTCTATGAATAGTAGGCCTACTTATAATAGTTGCATAAAATTGAATAACTCTCATTTTTTTACATTCAGGGCTGTAATTATGATTTTTTACCCACAAATTTAAAAGTCGATAATTCTATAACGATGGCCTTTGTTCCCACCTAAAACTGCCGTCCGGGGCAGTTGCCCCCTACCCCCAGTTCCGGCCCTGATTACATTTGCTCTCATTTACATTTTTTCTAGAAATGAATATTCAAGTCTGCAGTAGCCTACGTGTCCCCATCTTCGCGGACTATATTTTGGAAAACGCTGTTCTTAATGAATCATTAAATTAGGGGTTCTTAACCTCTTTTTAGTCGCAACCCAAAATTTACAAAATTATTATTCTTGCGACAAGTGCTTCTGTTTACTTTTCGACATTAGTGAAATCAGTGGCGCAATAAGTGCAACATGACTGTGGATTTGTACGAACTTTCATAAGCCACTGCGATCCAATTTTTGGTCGCGGCGAATAGGTTAAGAACTCTAGCATATCAAATAGATGAGAGCACAGAATTAAAATTTTTTTAACTTTTGTAATGATCAGTCATGTCGAAATTGAACTCTGTATGAATGAGCATTGCTGATGCCACGAAGTATGTTTCAAACTTGCTCAGGAAAGACATTGTCCAAAACCATCTTTCTATTGAGAAAATCGTCTGGAAAAGAACTTGACATATCATTCAAATATGAATATGCCGAATAATAGTTCGCGATTAAACGAAATTGCAGATATAGATTCAGATTACCATGGATCTAAAAAAAAAACACAGCGATAATATCCATCTATTCTCATCGAATAAAGAATTATTAGAGGAATTTCGAAAACATTCTAGATTTAAGCCCATATCTTAAAGGGGGTATAAGTCACAAGATAAACATACTGAACAGCAACTTGTATCTCAAAAGAAATTTCCAAAAAAAAAGTTAACATCTTATACTTGCAATAACATTTTACTATTATCTTGACCAAAATTGAGTGTATAATATCGAACTAAGTCGTATTAGAAGAGAAAAGAATGCTAAAAAAATACAGGATTTAGGAATAAAAATGTGGAGATTCTGAACTTTTTAGCTGTGCAGCCATTAAAGTACCGTAAAGTTCGTTTTTCTTTCATAAAAAAAAAACACGAAAAAATTTCAAGCAAATATTCAGAACAAAGAAAAGATTTTTCAAAGGAAAAAAAAATCTCTGAGGAATTTATTCTGTGTTTTCTTTTATTCCAAGAAAAAAAATATTTCTTAATTCTTCTTATCTGGGAAAGAAAAATATTACTTAGATGGGGAAAACTGGTATAGATTTTTTTTTTCTCCGTTCAAAATGCTACATAAACATGAAATTGAAGATATGTTCAAGATATAACTCAGAGTTGGCAACTGCTACGGATTGTCCGTAGTTTCTACTGACGCGCGCAATGAACTACGGAGCTACGGGAGACGCTCTCAATCCTACGGAAAATCGGTTTAAAAAAATCGATTTATTATATCTTATTTTTATTTATTTTTAATAAAATTGCATCGATCTTTACCGTAACGATAAATTCGTATACGCATGTGAGAGAGTTTAGAGGAGCCGATCTGTTTTGTCTGTGCGCGGAAGGCAATCTGTAATGCCGCGTCTAAACCCGCAGCTCTATCAACACCTTCTAAAGCAGTGATTTCCAACGTGGGCGTTAACGCCCCCTGGGGGGGGGGCGATGGAATGTTCCCGGGGGCTGTAGAAGCTACGGGTATAACATGGGATCCCTATGGGTGAGATTGCGTTGGGGGGGGGCGATGGGGGAAATTTTCTGAAGAAGGGGGCGATGGGACAAAAAGGTTGGGAGACTATGTTCTAAAGCCTCCGCGCGAAGCTTTCTCGTCACTGAAGTCGTCCATTTCACCTGTACCCATTGGATATAGCAGTCCGACGTATGCGAAAGCTTTACCTTTTTTTGCCAGTACATCCAATGACTGGGTGAAATGGGCGACTTCAGTGACGTCACGAGCTTCGCGCGGAGGTTTTCTGCTATAGAAGGTGTTGGCTCTACTCGATGCCCAATCGCGCAAAAACCAGTTTTCCGTCAAAATCGCCCTACGTTGTGGACTAAAAACAGGTTTTTGAATGGTTCAGCGCTGCGGGTCCGGACCCGGCTTCAATTGTATAGTGCATGGTCGAGCTCGCGGAACTTGTGTCGGAAAGAATGCTTCGTTCGTAGGTGCCGTAGGAGCTGTGATACGAAGAAAACGGGGATGGGGATCTAGGGTTGCTAGACGTCCGTATATACAGCTCACGAGGGCGTATACAGGTTGAGATTGCATTGAATATTCATGAATTATTAAGCAATTCGGCGACCTTGGAACGTTGCTTCGGGAGGGGGGCATGTGGCATGTGTCCTTTAGGTTCTAGTGCCACTGAGGTGCTGTATTTAATGAACTTTGAATTAAAATTTAAAAAAATTAAATTTTTGAGTGATTATTTTTTATTGTACTATGATTATGTTGCCCTGGGTGAGGGAGTGGGGGTTACATACCACTACCCATGGCAAACCTTCACATTCATAACTATTGACGAGCATTAAGCCAATGTTGGCTGACACAGGTAGAGGCTCAAGAAGGCTCAAATGGTGTGAAGTTACTGTTATCTAGACAGTGCATTTCACCTTTTTATAGCCGCTGGCCGGGGGAAAGTAGTTGAACAATTATGGTGGACAGGCAGAAATGGGAGAAATAACTTGCGGACCACAAAAATGGGGGAAATAATGAATAGAAAAGAATAATCTGAGAACCGACAAAAAATATATAAATGGGGGAATTTTTTTTTCTCTATTTATATATTGGATCTATATGTAAATATGAGAAATAATTTGCAGATTAGTCAAAAATAGTTAAATGAGAGAAATAATTTAAGCAAAATTAAAAAGAAGAATAAATTTGATAAATTTGTTCGAGGACCTGCAAAATATAAATAAATTAGAAAAATAATTTGTGGACCGACAAAAATAAATGTGTAGTAATTACAATATATATTTCACCCTTATTTATTTTTTGTCGGTCCACAGCGGTTGGTTCACATAATTAGCGGACCGGAAGTAAATGAATGGGAGAAATAATTTGTGGACCGGCAAAAAATCAATGAGTATAGTTCTCAGACCTGAATAAAACAGAAATAAAAACCAATATATGTATAAATACTGTATAATATTTGACTATATCTAAAATTATGGAACGACTATATATACATTTGTCGAGATGATTCGCAGACCGCATGAAATTCTCACGCACCGGCGTTGAAGAACACTGGTCTAGGTGGTTTTTTCATGTACTGTTTTCTTAACATGCGCTAAATAAAGCCACCTATCGGCGAGAATTTTAACTATTTTGTTTTTATTGTGTAGCCAAGTCTGAGGTGGGGATTCATGTAGACAGACACTCACCGTGTCCTGTCAGGCACGGCAAACATTCTTTAACGCAAAACTGTCTGTGTGAGCCTGCGCAGCCACGACACGATCGATATAAAACAAGTATATGTATATTCAATTGGTTATAATATAATTATATCTATTAATCTACCTGTTCATTAGTTTTATATTAAAGAATGTTTGCCGTACTTGACACGGCACAGTGTGTCTGTAGATGTGAATCCACCATGAGGGCACACGCAAACCGCAACTCAATACGTCAATTTGTTGATTTTTCACGATTTATCTTTATTTAATCGTCCAAATTTATGGGACACCCTATATTTTATTGAAGAACTTCAAATTTCCATTCTCCATTAAATTTTTATTTTAAAAAAATCAATTCGCGAGATTGAGTTTCGGATGTCATTGCGATGAGTAATTTAAATTATACGTGAAATTGAGAAATAATAATTGTGGAAAACACGGAAGAATCATGATTATAACGTATTGAAATTTTTTTAAATTAAAATTTAAATTAAAAATACGGCGTTCTGTTATTGTCTGCATGTGACCCATGGTCATAATACAAGTTTTTCTATTATCTCTTGTAAACACGTAAGGTGCTGTTTAGTCTTGTATGGGAACCCTCCGGGTGTTTTTTTTTAGCGATTTATAGCAATCATGAATATGAAGATGTGAAAACACGCGTCCCGTAATGAATACCTGCACTTCTCTGGCAGAAAATTCAGGTTTTTATGCTGCTATTATCGCTATTATTATTGTTATTCCTATTCAGAATATCTTCATAATAAGATTTTGGCTGTTTTTTCTTGAAGAAAGGAAACAGGTATATGTTTTGCATGGAGTTTTCTTTAATGACCGGGTTGGCATTTTTTTGGAGTTAGAGAATGATGATTATATGATGTATGGATAGAGCTCGACACGTGTCCTGTTTTATGCTTTCGTAAATACTACATAGAATTTCTAAATTTGGTGAACTTGACCTAGGGTGGATATTACTTTTGAATTATTATTGTTATTTAAATTTTCAAATAACTTGACAGAATCTAGGAAAAATATGAAAGAATTGTGTTGAAAACACACAAGAGTTTTTCCGTGTTCTATTACTGTGTGACCTCGGTTGTAACGTCAATGATTCCCTAAGAAATTAATGAATGTTGCTAAAACGTTGATGAAACGCAACCTAGGACAAGGATGCTGAACCTCTAGGAAAGTGCGGGCCACTTCATTGATTTGAAAACATGTCACGCGCCGATTCAGTGATTTCTGAACTGCACCACGGGCAGCTCAAGTGCTCTGACACTGTGTCGCGGATCATTCAAGCGATCTGTAAATATCCCGTGGGTCACTCAAATGATCTGAAAATGTGCCATGGGCCACTAAAATGATCTGGTAATGTGCCGTGGGACATTCGAGTGATCAAGAAAATACGGGAAGTTGGAATATTAAATGCGATTCTTGCCAAGAATAGTGCCAATTGTCGGTTACGTTGCCAAATATTGCATATAAATATTCTTTGGTGAAAAGTGAAAGTGGTGCAGCATATCTGCAGCGGTCGAAAATGTATTTACGACATTATTGACTAATTACTAACGTGTTATAGTCGAGCTGTCGTTACAACAGAGGCTGTTATAATCTAGTTTGGTTGTATTTGGAAATATGTAGATGCAGGTCAAAACGTATATCTATACAAAGTCCTCCTTTTCAAAGCATTTTTCTGTTGTCTTGGGGGCATTTCATGTATGGCCTATCTATCCCCTGATGGCTCAGATGAAGTTTCTGCCATGTTTCCCTCATGTTTAGTGCATTGATACGCGGATTTTCCTTGTTATCAGAGGAAAGGTGCCTTTAAAGAGAAGTTGATCATGGAGAGCGCGAAAGAGAGAAGTGATGAGGGATATGGGTGATGATGTAGCTTTTGTTTCATGTTCCCCTTCAGATAAAGAGGCTGGAAATATTGTGGGGAAATGTGGGCCCCTTTGGGTCTTGACAAACGCCACATTGTACGTAGGCGGTACACGTTCGTCATGAATTTTTCCCCGGAAAATAAAAGTCAAGCTGATTATCAAGGAACGAGATTTCAGAGGCTATTTCTGGTATTCGTTGTTCAGCTATTGTCTTATCTCAGTTCGAAAAACATCGAAGGAGATCGGGTGAATTTTTATGTTCCCGGGCAGTGCTGTGAAATTCGAGATTATGGGCACAACTGTAGATGGCGAAATATAGCAGGCATCTAACACTTCATATACACCGTAGTTTCTTACATATTATCAGCTCGAGCGAATCGTATAATCCGCAGCGATATGCAAGTTTCATTCACAAATAATTAAATTTTAAGAAATGGAAGGGATTCTTGGTCAGTTTCATTGAAATTCTTCAGGACTTGATAAACTCGGCCGTAGATTTCCCCTAAGACGATATGCCCGGGTTGTTGTCGGCTATAAGATATGGACTTGGCAACCCTCTTTCATATTGGTAGATACGATGATATGAAATCCAAAAAGCTTTGTGTTTTCCTGACGTCTGGGATTTGTCAAGCCCTGCTGAACACTATTTATGAATCCTTAAAAAAATTGTTGATTTTTTTTTTTCTGTTCGCATCTATGCGGCATTTATAAATTTTTGTTTTTATCCAATCTGTGTGTGTACGGTATTTACTCATTTGTATTCTAACTGCTCCTATTCGGCATTTATTAATTGTTATTCTAATCGCATCAGTGCGAAATTTATTATTTTTTATTTTAATCACATCTGTTCGACCTTCATGAATCCCTAAAAATCTGTTAATTTTTTTCTATTCCCATCTATACGGCATTTTTACTGATTTTTATTTTGTAATCTCGCCTATAGGGCATTTATTAATTTTTATTCTATTCGTATCTATATAACCTTTATAAATCCTTGAAATTTTTTGATTTTTTTTTTCTTTTTGCATCTGTACGCCATTTATTAATTTTTGCTGTAATCGCATCTATACACCATTTATAAATCTTTAAAAATTATTTAAATTTTTTTATTCGCATCTGCAAGGCATTTATTAATTTTTGTTCCAATCACATTTATACTGAATTCATAAATCTTAAAAAATTGTTGGTTTTTCTTCTTACATCTATACGCCGTTTGTAAATCTTTAAAAAAAATTGTTGCTTAACATAACTCTTTCTTTCCCTGCATAGGCCTACGCATTTATAGGATATTATGTTTAATATTTATTTCTAATTCAACTACTTAGAAAAATAGTTCCAGAAAATACGCAGCCCTACATCGGGGCCCGATAAAGCCCTGGCGCCTCAAATTTTCTTTGTGTAAGCTACTTGGTAAATTTCAGGCTGAGAGCAGCACAAAATACAAAATGTTTGGAATTTATAGCAGCATATCAGCCAACATAAAAAAGGGTCACTATGCCCAGAAAAAGTCAAAAGAAACGTTATTTTGGAACCTTTTCTTCGGGTAAAAATCATTTTGGCGCCTAGATTTCATTGAGATTTGTCCAGCCCTGCCCTATATAATGTAAGAATTGTCGATGTTTTTTAATGTATAAATCACGGATTGTACGCAGAAAAGTACAGCAGAGAACCACAAAACTCTAGATCTGAATATAAAAGTTGTTATTGGAATCTAATAATTAATATAATTAATCTACATTAACTTATTACTTCGTAATGGTTGAACCTGAAATACCATCTTCGCATTCCACGAATAATCGCCAGAATTAAGGAAAATTTTGTGAATTCTCTCTGTTATTTTGTATATCGGCAACGTATTGGAATATTGCTAGGAAAATATTATGCCACGTTAAAATATTTCAGTTGCGTATTCTTGATCCTTGTATCACTACAGAAACCCCCCCAAACATTATAATAAGTATATGCATTTTTCTTTCCTTTGGGAGGTATTCGATATTCTTATACGCTTGGTTGGACGAAGTTTCGAGAAAGTTTCGGAATAATGGCAGTCAAGAAGAAAGTTATTATTTCTCCTATGGCATTTTTGACAGAATCCAAAAGTTATCTTCTTCAACATTGTCCGGATATTTATGTTATTTATTTTTTTAATACTTACTTATTCCTCTTGTTATTTCTTCACTCACGTAAAAATTTGCAATATCTGAAAGTTTTTAGAATTTTTCTATTTTCTGAGGGAAAAACATTGAAAAAAAATGGGCCGTGGGATTCCAGGGCAGTAAAAAAAAAAATACTTACCTTTTTTTTGTAGAGACATTCTTTGTTCCAGGAAAATCCAGAATACATACGAGTTTCATTTGAATTTTATTGCGAAACATCTTCAATAAAATGACATCTTCTCGAGAAAATTTTGAAAATGTCAAAGAAAATATTCTTTTATGTGAATTTTCCATAAAAGCAGTGTGCTTAAATGAAATATTTTTTGTTAAATTTAGAATCATTAGATTTGAATTTGATGAAATCGTTTTTTTTACGAGTGCAAATCAAAGTGTTACATCAAGATCCGATGTAGGTGGGCTTGAAATTTAAGACTGGTTATAACGAGCTAGTATATAAGATATACTAGATTTTTCTTTCCTTAAAAAACTAAGATCTATAAAGTAAAATAAATTGTCGTTCGAAAGATATAGAGGTAAAAAGGAAATCTGATGCTGATCTTACCTGAAACAAGAGGAAAAAAGAAAATAAGGCCTGTATGGAAGCGTATTGTCTTTCAGTGCGGCCTTAGGTTTCATTTTATAATGAGGTCGGAGGCACACACATGCTTGTATGCCTGTTTACTACTACTGCTAACATTTGTGTATACGTGCATAGATACAGAACATGAGATAAAAAAAGAGAAAAATAAGCGTAAAAGATCACGTAAAAAACATTCTGGGTATGCTCATTACAGAAAAACGAACCAGAAACCCGAATTTGGTATTCCACAGTGTTTGGGATCGGAATACTTCAGGGAATATTGCTTTCCTTTATATTATAATTATTTCCTGTAGAATACGTATGCATTGAATATTTTATGTGCATTCTATATGTCTGTGATATTGATATTGTGACTGAAGTGAATATTTATTCTTCAACAACCGTGTTTGTAAATTTTTCTCTGGTTTTTGAAATCTCAATACGTCGATCTAATAGCATCATGTTTTTTATAATTTATTATTGTAGAAAACATAGATTTTGGCAATAACTTTGAGAATTTTTTTTACATTCTATGCATATTTTATACCAGATAGGCAGATGCCTCCCGCCGGCGCCCCCCTCCTGTTCCGGCCCCGCGTATGGAAACGGGATGACTGCGCTCTTCTTGCCCACTTAACTGATTTCAAAATGTTACATCCTGCCATTTTTTTTAAATTGTTCTAAAACAGGATATAGATATCCTTTGGCTAAAATCACTTTATTTTATTCAGAAATTGTGAGGAGTTAGAATGGAACTGTCTCAAGTATATTACGAATTACGAAAATTTTTATAACGTACGTGGTACGTTCAATAGATTCCATATGAAAGTCTTCCGATCGGGGAATGTGGTCAGTTGAAAGAAACTGAACAAGGACAGAAAAAAAAAGAAACTTTTTTTTACCTTACACATTCCTCCACGCACGTGGCTTATAGGCCGTAATTATCATTACGGCCCGATTAGAACATTGTGAACTGATTAGGGAAAATTTTGTCTATAAAGGAGCCTTCTGACCTCCTACATTGTCTTGCAGATTGATAACGATAACTTATATAAGGGGAAAATGGTCTGGTTCAACTTCAGCTTCAAAATATACGCAAAGGAAAAAAACTTTAGACGGGAAAAAAGATAATATAAACATAGGTTCAGATAACTAAAAACGAAATTTTCCCATGTTATGATATTGGGCCGTTCCGTACTTGGTAAAAGTAACTAGAGCCCGGATAATATGCACTAAAAAAAGTGGTGAATTATGCTCCAAAAATATGCACTTGAAAATGTGCATCAAAACACCCAAAATATGCACTAAACAAATCCTGTAAAAGTTAAAAATGCCAAAATATGCACTAAAAAATCACCATGCAAGAAAAGCAGATATTTTTAAAATGCATATTTTCTATTTCTTAGTGCATATTCATTTACAAAATAAATAAATATCCTCATATGTATATACTTTGCACAAGCAAATACATAACTTCCATATATTTTTTATCTAGATATTTTTAATTTCTAGTAAATCCTGCTCAGTAACAAAATACCAGTAACAACACATTTCGACACTACTTCCAGAAAAACTGCACACTTTTGACATACCTCATGAAATAGCGTCACAATAAAACGGTTAATGTTTGGAAGATATTGTATTACAAGCATCTCTACCAATTACTAAATCTCGCCTGCGGGGAAAAAATACCCATTTTATGAAAATATTATGAGCAATATATGGATTTGAAAAATTATTTCATAAAAAAGTGATTGAGTTTAAATGAACCCTTTGGAAATATGCACTTATTCTGAGAATTTTTTGATTTTATGCATTTATCTGCATTAATTCTAAAAAAGCCCCCAAAATATTCAAATAAACATGCGGGCTCTAGTTATTACAATACACGAATGATTACATTACCCGTGCTTCTAATGAGCGACGTGTACTGCATTTCGAAACCTTAGAACTCATATCGTTTTATAAATGTCGGTATTGATCACAAAATTAGCTCCAGAATGAACAAGATAATTTATTTCATGTTTATGAGATTAATGATACAAAAATAAATTATAGCGATCCATGGATAAATGCGGCCTATGGGAATAAAAAACAGTGCATGGGCACATATTGAAAGGATTTACGATGAAGGCAACTTGTTTTTTTTCGGCTGCTGACCCTGGGCTTGTTTCGCCTCGCCTCAAATTTACAATTTTGTTTTATTTTTTTATTATTTTCGTTGATGTCTCGACAGCAGCAAATCATCTCACTAGCATTTTTTTCCTTCTTCTCTCGCTTTCTCTTCGTTTTACTGTTGATTTATTGCGAGGAATCAACTTCTGTGCGCTCGGCTTAATTTGTTAATAAAACACGATGAATAATGGATTGTAAATGCACAGGTTCCTTTTTTTTTCTCTTCCTCAGCCGTGGCCTTATTTATCACAATTTCCAATTAGAACTTCGTCTCAAGATATTATTATTGTATTATATTTTAAGGCCTGTGTGTTCCGTTAATCTATAACTCACAATTATTATTTTGGAATGGCAAAAAGACTAATTTCATTCTGGACAGTGGCAATGGCTACCGAGAATAATAAGTTAATAATAATGTATAAAAGAAAACGCTTGATTGTAAATTATGTTTCGAATAAATCTCATTTTCGTTCCTTAATTTACTCGTTGATATGGAATTAGCAAATGATATGTGTATGTTTTTTCATATGTATAACCTTCAGCGAGATTCCGCCCGTCAGTCTATTTCATGTTAATGGAATTTTCACGACTGAAAATGATTTCTTGGAAGTGTGCTGTGTGCCAATGACTGTTTCTCGCATATGCAATAAGGGCACATACACAAGGCCTACCAATTTAGAGGAGCCTCAAAAAGTTGCTGTATTTTGCATTTTAGTCTTCCTTTTTGTAGAATATTGCCACATGTGGAATCATTATGTACTTATCTGTAACTACATCAATTTGTTTTTCACGTCCGAAGAGATGAAGGCAGTTTAGTGGAAATTTATATTTCCAAGTTGAGCCAAAAGATGTGCTTATGCTTTGTAATTTTTAATAAACTTGAGTAGATATAAGTTATGTTGACTAGTCTTGTATCTAATCCACATTAGATACAAGAATATCTTGTATCCACTAAAATAAAGAGATGCTACATTTTTACTGAAAGACTGATTGGATGTATGAAAAGATCTCTCGGAAAAGTATTTCTAAAATTTTGAATGTTTGTTATGCATATTTACTTTCACATCTTGTTGAATTTTTTATTGTAAAATTGAATATCCCCTGATGAAGATGCAAAGTTCAGAACTAATTTTGGTAATATAAGTAGTTACTATATATAATTGCATACTATGAAACTATGCCTCAAATTACCCTGGGGTTCCCAAAAATGTATGTTTGCCCAGGGTCCGAACCTATCAAGAACAGGTCCTGTTGTTAACATACCCCTTTTTAATGCTTGTTTTAAGAAATTGGAACACCTTAGAAACTTCTGAGCGCAGTTCATGACACTCTCACATTGGACAGTCCAGTATATTTGAAATTTAGGTTTTAATATTCAATGTTTACCTTGAACACATAATAATTTTTAAAAATTTGCATAATATGGATTGAATGCTGTCCAGAATGTCAATTTTTCACTCATGTTTCGAAAACTTAGAACACTTAAAAACCTACGTTAAAAAATAAAAGTTAAATATTCGAAAAACGATTGCGGGAAAATATTATGCGAATATTTTCACGCAAATGAACATAAAATTTTGATGCACAACAACTTGAAACAAGACATGTTAGGAGGTATATTACATTACATTAGTTATATTTGACATCGACATTTTTTATCGGCATCTTTTCCAAACACCTCGTTGGGCAATTTGCCCGTTGTGGCGTTTGTGTTTGTTTTTGTATTAAAATCACTTCATGTATATATTTTCATCACCAATACGCTTAATAAGAACCTCTCAGAAGGTGCAAAGCAAATCATAGCTATGCTGTGAAATTTGGTTTTCCTACTTGAGCATTTAGCTATTGTGCTCGTGATTTTCTGGGATGTTCTAATTTTTAAAACAAAAATATTATGTTGCAAGGTTTTATATATATATTTTCTGATATTAACTCTCCTCATTAATCGCGTATTTATCTACAACATTCGTGACTGCCGTTAATTCTTTGTATGAGGGAAAATCCCGTCCATGTTTACCGTCTGAACTCAACGTTAAAATAATCGCTAGGATTTTCATGATAATTACGCAACCTCTGTCAGCGTATTTCGTGAAATACTCTTTCCGTTTACTTTTCGTGATTCCCGGATGATACCCCTAAATACTATCCTCAATGCTGTTTGTTTAGAAAAGTTAATGAGGGGATTATATGATATTATGGAAGTAAAGAAACAAATATTTAATGTGTGTCATTGGCCTCAAAAAAATTTATTTTATCTTTTAGAGACAATATTTAGCCAGGTATTTATTTGTACAGTTACGTACATACAAATAAAATGATAGATAAAAATATTCATAAACAGCTGGAATATATCATAAATAACGGGGGCTGATAAATTCATTGGTGGATTTTTTTTCCATGATCATGAACACTTAGAAAATAAATTAACGAAAAAGAATTTTATGGGAATTTTTCTTATAAATTTAATGATAAAACTATACTATTTTTATGTATATTTCTCACTACTAACCTCATCTCATTCCGTGAGAAATTTGCAAAATTCCGTAATATGGAGTGGTTAATGAAAAAAAGAATGAATTTTTTTTATACTTATACTGCTAACGCGTTTTATTATTAATGAATTATTTCGCTCATTTCTTGGAAGCGCAATTTCGGACGCCATTTTAATTTCATACTTAATTTAACGGGAACTTAATAAATCTGCCAGTATGCATATATGTGTGTGTATCGTCTCTCTCTCTCTCTCTCCTACTTCTACCAATTTTTCTTTTATCCCTTTTTTTTTATAAATTATATATTTTTTTCATCATTCTCTCTAGCGCAAGAATTTCATTCTAAAAAAAATTATTTTCAAAAAAAAAAAAAATTACTATATATATATATATATATATATATATATAGAAGTGTATTCCGGACGATGTGACGGAATTTCCTGAATTTATTCGTTGTGGGGGGGGGGGGCTTTAATAAAAGTTCTAGGGGGAAAAAAATATTAAATTTTTCCCATCGCCGTCGCAGCTTCCAGCAGCGCTAAAACTGATGATGGCTCCGGTCGTTGGAATAGATAGGTTTTGTACCGGGTAAATGAAAAAATAAAAATGGAAGGGAAAGATAATATAAAATAATAAATTGTAACCATGAATTCGTGTGTGTGGTGGCTTATGATGAATCTGTCCTTTTTTTTTTTTTTTGTGAAAAATATTCCCGTTAAGTATTCTGTGAAATTGAGTTTATATATTTATGAGTTCTCTTGTCCGTTCGGTTGTCGGAGAACCATTTAAAAACTGCAGTTTCCGATTTTCGTTTTTCCTTTGGGAATTAATGAACCCAAATGGACAAACACTCTTGTGCATATTTTATTTATTTATTTTTTTCCCCAAAAATATTTCAAGTCTGGATGAGAGCGTGACGAAACACCCTGAATCATTTAAAAAAAAAATGAATTGAACACTTATTTTTCGAGTTGCTGCTGCTGTTAATATAATTAGACTAGTCATTTATTATTATTATTTTCGTTTCCTCGTCACTGATGGGAATTTACTGCCTCGAGTCGAGTTTTATGTTTGTTTTTGAAATTTTAATGTGTTTTCGAAAGGAATTTGCCTAAAAATTAAAGAAAAAATGATGATTTGATAATTTACGGTGATTTCGAGTGACAATTTTGTGAGACTCGTTTCAGTTGGTATCCGGATTATTTATTTGTAAGAATTTAATGTTGGAAATGAATTCAAATTTTCATCGGTTTCTATAATTATTTTTCAATGATAATTTTGCTGCTCCACTGAATTTTAACCCTTCAATTCATGAACTTTTTTATATAATTTGAAACTAACAATGTCTGAAACTATCTTTTTACCGTGATAATTTACTATATATACATATTTATGTCAAGTTTTAAATTTACTTAATAGCAGCTTCAATTTCTACGCACTAGTGCACAAAAAAAGATTGAATTTTTTTATTATGTTAATCATGCGGAGTAATTAATTATCGATTGATTGTTTTGTCAGCCGAGCAATGCATTGAAGGGTGAAAATTTGTAATTCATGGGATATATATTGGCATTGTGCAGAAAATGTCTTTTAATATGTCTATAAAAACATACGGGAGTAAATGCTCTGTATAACGAAATTTTTAGATTGGAAATCACTTCACTATAATGAACTGTTTGGATCGAATGAAGTGACATTGTATATAGAGTAATTTTTGACTGCAATTTAAGAAAAACATTAAGAATATATTCGATTTAGATCCATGCGTCACATCATACTATGTTTATAATATAATTTTTTCTTCAGAATATCTCCCTGTTTTAAAAGATTGTAAATTTTTTTTAACTCTTTAGAAATTAATGAATTGAACTATGATTTTTAATTAAAAATTATTTCAATAATAGAAAAATTTAGTCACGAGACTGTCAAAAAATTTTTTATGATAGTATGACATATATTTTATACAGCTCTTATCTTAAAGAAATGGAGCTGAACCACACTTTCTGATATAATTGAATTAAATATCTCCGTAGAGAGAGAAGTAAAATAGGTAAAACAAAAAATAATTGACATCTTATAAAATGACTTGAAGTTAATGAATGTCATATAGAAATTTTCTTTGTATTTTAAAAATTAAAAACAAAAATAACTCAAAAAAATTATTCTCTCCATTTTTGGGACTTGGATAAATCCTTTCAGCAAACTTGACAAATTCATCTGTATGAAATTAATGTGATTGCTCCAGGTATGGGAGGTATTCATATAATTTAAATAGCATAAACAACATAAAATATTACATAACATTAATATACAAAGTCTTTAAACGTATTTTTGATTGTATACGCTAAGGTATGCAATAAAATTTGTTTTTGACATATCTGTAATATTTACTTTTTTGCAAGTTTCTAAACATTAAGAAACAAAATGAGTTATCAACACCTTGCGTGAATGATGAAATATCATAAAATCAGTTTAATAGAATAAATACAAATGCAAATACAACGCCACAACAGGCAAAATGCCCAACGAGGTGGCTGAGAAAAAGATGCCCATAAAAATATGGATGTCATATACTTCAAAAATACAGCAACCCAATTAAAAATAAATCTATGAAAATAATTTTTTGGCTCAGGTTTTAAGAGAATAGAAAAAAATTCAAAATAAAACTTTATTTTTCCCGTTTTTTTTCTGTATTTCTATTTAGTTACAACTTAAGCTGTCCTGGATGTTAAAGAATAACGAGATTTTATTTATTTTCTTAATGATTGAAAATTTGCGAAAAAAAGAAAAAAAATTTATTGAAAATACATAAAACAGTAATACATATGTACCATACGTAAATTTTAGCATGTATAATCATAATAAAAAATACGTGTATCAAATTTGTGTATCAATGGTTATATAATATTTTTAATGATATTTCTACTAAAGCATAGTTTTTGAGGCTTTTTTGACGATGTTGAAAGGTACGAGAACCCCTTAAGGGGACTATAAAAGACACGGTCAGTAATATATCAATTGTCGCAGCTATTTCAGTGACCATATATAAGACAAAAAATAAAATATCTGCGTTAACCAAAACCTGTTTGGACGTCGAATGAATCCATGTCAGTTGATTAGAATTCCCCATAGTTTTTCCTCCGAATGTCATCATCAATTACCAGATATTAACCGTAGAAACAACAGGGGCTATCGTTGTTTTTCCATGTAAGAAGGAGGGGGGGGGGCAGTTGTTCATCTTTTCCTTTTTTTCTTACCAAAAATATTAAGTGATCACAAATCTTCTTTCAAAGGGGGGAAAAAAAATCCCTATTTATTTGTCCCGTCTTTTTTCTATATTTCTCCTTAATTACAACTTAAGCTCTCCTGGATGTTAGAGAACATCAAGATCTTATCCAAGGGGAAACACACACACAAGAAAAAATCAAGGACTTTCCTTATTCTTTTGTTATTATTATTATTTTTTTTCTTAACTAGTTCTTTGTTCAATTGACATATCAGGCCCTTTTCCAGGAAAACAAAAAAAGGAAAAGTTCCCCTTTTTTATTGTTTTAATTATTTATTTTTATTTTTCTTCTAATGTCGGTTACGGGCAGTTAATGATTTACGATTTTTGTGGTATTTTTTTCACGATTTTTTCCCCCACCGTTTTGGGGGAAAAAAAACATTTTTCTTTAATTGCCGTAGGAAAATTAATTTCTTCCATTTCCAGTTTCTTTTTGTTTTCTAACAAGAAAAAAAAAAAAAAAAACGGGAGAGAAAAATGTCTTTTTTCCTCTGGAAAATCCTACAGTTAATGTTTCTTTCTGTTTTAATTTTTATCATTTTATTTTAGTTAATTTCTCCTACGGCAGTTAATAATGTTTCATGTGTTTTCTGTGCGTAATTCTTTATCAGTTAAGACTGGAAAAAAAATATATCTTAACCTTTAAGAAAGACGGGAAGTAAACAACGGGGGAAAAAAAATAAATAAAAAATTAAGTTTTCCATCCCAGTAAATGAGGACGTTAATCATGGAAAGTAATAATTATAATTGCCTTAACATTGTTTATTATATGTTTCGTTCGTGCTTTTTTGGCTTTTTGCAGTTCGTTCCGTAATTAACACAACGAGATCATTCGAGTCTCTATTATTTTTTACTTATTCCCCGTCTAATTTGCATGATCTTTAAGTGAATAATTTTTTTTCCGACCTCATACGGAGGTGGAAATGACATTATACGACTAATGAATGTCGTGTTTTATGTAAAAAAAAATCAGATACAAATTTAATATGTTCAATGTTCTCATCTGTTTTCTTCGCAGGTATAATATTTCTCTTTCGTATCAAAATCAGGGAAATGGTGATTTGGTATGTTCAAACGTCTCTCAATCCGTCGATTGGTTTTTTTCTTGTAGATATAACACTTTTCTTTGATATCGAAATCATGAAAATGGAATGGTAGAATTATTACCATCGCGTGACGTATTAGTTAATTGAATCATGGATGATGTAGCAGTCATCGGTCATCACGAGGGTCTGTGTGAGTCTGTGAATGATTCCGGCACGTGAGGTGCAGTGCAGTTTGCGTGATTCGTTGATGATCTTCGTATGGAAAAAGACCATTTTTTTCGATATGAATAATTTTTAGAGATATCTGAACACTCTGTGCATTGAGAAATGAGTTGTGGAAAATTTTCCGTGTCGTTTACTACTTGCTTATGATTTTTTTCCCATGTTTTTGTGGTGATTTCTTCCTTTTTTTTCTTTTGGAAGAAAACGGCTTACAGCCGAGGACATCTGAAATGATATGTAAATGTTAAATTGTATTTAACAGGGTCATAATTTGTCTAGAAAATAGATTGAAAACACTAAATAAGATTCAATGAGACATGCCCGAATTTTTTATTTTTCAAATATTGTATTCGGTGTGGTCAATATGAAAAGGTATGGAGTTGAAGAAATATTATACTAAGAACATTTTTTGTAATTGCCGAATGCAGTGTTTACCGAGAATGTGAATGACGTTTCTTACGTATCGGGTCAATGATTGGTAGGGTCGTATAAAGATTATCATGGGCCCTGGGCCAAGTAATTTTTTTGAAGCACTACCAGGCAAATTCTCGAAAATTTCAATCAGATCTCTTTTTTTTGTGAGCCCTCCTCCTTTCCTTTAGGTCCCGGGCCGTGTCCGGGTGGGCCGATGCTTTAAGACGGCACTAATAATTGGAAGAAAAGATAGACACGTCCCCCCGTTAATATTCACAACGAACCTCTAACGTATAGGGGACGTGTACACTAATGATTGGTGCATACTAGTGTCGATCGGGTTTCGCACAGCTGAATTCAGACCTACAATATTTAAAATTCACGCATTATGCAACGAGCAAAATCGGCCTGCTGAGTTGTTTGCTTCCGAACTCAGAATGATTGCAGCACTTCTCAAAAAACATAACAGGCATTCCTCAGAAACAAACTTCACGCTAAATACAGAACGCCTACATGTTGCATTCCGACATGTTCCAATTCCTTAGAAGTTTCTCAGAAGAATATTTACTAGGTGCATGTGCGGTTCAGTAGTGTAGTAGTTTCGACCGACAGTTCACTTTAATCTCACAGCCTCAGATTTCTTATCACGATGATCGAAGATCTCGGATCAAATGATAGCTCAAAAGTGTCCCTGAAAACAACCAATCTCTTCACCCAATTTCGTTGGGATGGTACTGGAACATTCTGCCTATACAGTTCAATCGTCTGGGTAGCCTCAAAAAAGAAAATTAAACACAGAGGTTAGCCCCGGACGCCGAAGTGGAGGACACTATAAGCAATTTGCCACAACAACCAAAGCAGTTTAACGCCTTTGATGGCAATAGGAATAAACCCATCTTTAGCGGTGCCCACTTCCCAGATGAAAGGCTTGGGTGAAAATAAGAAGCCATCAGCCAATCCTCAAAAAAGATTCTACCTGCTGTAAAAAAAAAAAAAAAAAAAAAAAAAGAAACAGTTCCGTAAAAAGAACGACTTTGCCCATTACTAGATGTACAAATATCCAATCACCTACAATTTCAAATACAGATGGCAGCACCAGCATCACACACAACACTAGATACACACTCAGGCTTAAGCAGTGTGTAGCGGCTGCAAGATAAAGCCTAAGACCTTATTTGTGAAGGCAAACATTGAGGACTTTAGATCAATTATAGATCATAGTTTCCCAACCTTTTAAGTCCCATCGCCCCCTTCTTCAGAAATTATTATCTCCCATCGCCCCCAACGCAATCCATAGCGTAGATCCACTACGTAGCAAGATACGTAGCGAGATACGTAGTATACTCGTAGCATCTACCCCCCCCCCCGGAACATTCCATCGCTCCCAAGGAGGCGTTAACGCCCACGGGAACATAGGCGAAGATAGACTTGGAAGTTTGGGGGGGGGCACGATGATGATGATGGCAATTCTTATATACACATATATACATTAAATCAGTCGACTCCACCTTGGACGCTGGGGAGCAATGCCCCCCCCCCCCCGCCCGTTTTTCCGCCCATGGTTGGGAATCACTGAATTAGATCTTTGTCTTTATGGGAAAAGACAGATTCTTCTAATAAGTACGCATATTTTATCCTCACTTTTCCATTTGACCAATCTTAATGCTTCATAAGCAACAAATGCTGATTATAAAAAAAGTTCTGCTCATAATTTCATTTTTATAAACTTTATGCGATTTTTGTCGAAGAAAATTTAATTGAAATGGGGTAAGTTTTGAATGTGAATTTTAATAAATTTTTAGTTCTTCAAACAAAACTTAAATAAAATGATTCAAGTACTGGTTTCTTCGTATAAGAATTTTACTGAGCAATTTCGAATGTGTAAAAGCTGAGTTAAGTTGCACTTTTTTTTTTTTGCAAAAAACGCTTCATTAGGAGTTCATATTTGCTTCTCTGAATGGACTCTCTCTCTCTCGTTTGAAAAGAAACTTTTTTCTGCAACTGATGGCTTTCAACGATTCCCGTACCGTCATTGTATCGAACAATATGTTCACCCCCTCAAACCGTAAAGAACATTTCTCCTGTAAGCAACTTCCATACAATACAATAATACCTTCATAGTATCCAAAATCCATATTACACTGTAACCTTCAGGCTCATGCAAAAATTGTAGGGGAGAGAGAGTATTATTTTTTTTTTTTACTTCTCTCTCATCCTTCTTTGAAAGTGTTAAAAAAAGGAGCGAAGCTTGATTGACGTGTGCTGATCCGGGGTTAATCCAGGATTTTACGGATCAGTGTACTAAACAGGCGAGAAAGCCCCGCAGGACCGGATAGATTATCTTTTAGGTTTTAGGGAAGGGAGAGAGATTTACTTGCCCATCAAACACACGGTGCAATGAGTTTGAATACCGTCTGTGAATTTCAAAGATCTTTTACCGGTGGAGTTCTCAATGGCTCTCCATCAGGGTATCGATTCTGGAAAGAGTAAAACTTGGGAAGTTACCAACCGATTAACTCTGAAGAATATTGGAATGCTTTTTAGACTTATTCTTGAGAGACATTTCGGAAACATATTGCGCGTCTGGTCGCCATCTACCACCTGTCGCATGTACTGTTATTTCGAATGGGCTGAGGATAATATAAGAAACTTCTATATTAGAACCGTATATCAACCTCTCTGAACCAAAGGCGGAAGACTAGTAAAACGTCTGAAACACAACTCGACTTACTTACCGCATGAGCGTCATACCAGGGCCGCGAGTAAGCATTTGGTTGGGAGATGGGGGGAGAGGCAGAAATGATTTTGCTGCCCCCAGCACAGCACTGCAAAATTCAATTATTTTATATCAGTATTTTTGTTCTTTCCTAGAATTTTCCGCGCCGTAAAGTTTGCCGTTCTGGGCAGTTGCCTCATTTTGCTTCCTTGCTCAGTTCGGGTCTTTGTGACTATATGATGATATGCTGTGAATTTTACGGGACATTCCTTCATTTTTGGTCGTACCGACTTTTTTAATTCTACGAAGCTCATTTGAACTCGTGATGTATAATAAAATCATCAATGTAGATTCTTCATAAAATGCTTATCAATTTATATATCTTATAAGCTATTTTATAATAATTATGGCTATAAATATACGGGCATCACGTTAATGCGCCACAATCCCCCGATTCAACCCCAACTCCACTCATTCCCGCGGTTCAGGGGCCGTTCAAGTATTACGTAAGCAAATTTTTAGTCATTTTTGACCCCACCCCCCCACCCCCTTGTCAGCAAAATTTTGTTATCAGCTCTGCCCCTCTGAATCCTAACTCATATTTTCATAAAGGGTGGTTGATGACGTAAGCATTATCCAAACCCCCCCTCCTCCCTTGTCATCAAAAGTCAGAAAATCGGAAACCCCCCCCTCCCATCGATGATGACGTAATACTTGAACGGGCCCCCTTATGTATTACGGGTCTTAACATATCTTAATTCGATATAACGCTAAACTCGTTACAACGCAAGAATTCTGCGTAAAACATTTGATGACGTAATATCGAGGTTTGACTGTAAATATTTATCTTAAATATCTGTCACGCGTTCAATGTTTCTGTGAACTACAATTCAATTAACTGCTATTTCCCATTAGCTCTTTGTTTCTCAAATCATTTGCTCTTTGTTTTTCATTGATTCTGGGAGTAATTGACAATTTATCCGACGCTTCCAGCGACAACCGGCAATGAAATTTGCCGTATTTAGGATTCTAATTAGGATAAATAAAATGTGCTAAATTTAGTGATGATAACGTTTTTCTTTGATAAAATAGGTTATGTTTATTGTGCGAAATTGCAATAGTCCTTCGCATTTTTCACCCTTTGGTAATATTGTGAAACCCATGTACCCATGTATAACGCTACTGTATATAACGATAAACCTGCCTATAACGATATTTCTCGTAATGAAGTTTGAATTGTAATAGATCAAAGTGTTTTTTGTGAAGTATATCTTGGTTTTTTTTTTATTTACTACCCTGTGTTTCCGCGCTATTCGGCAAATGATCGGAAATTTTGTCAAAAGTTGAATTTTTTTGGTGATAATTATCGGTACCCCCTCATATATGATTGGAATTCCCCTTATGTTTCCTCGAAGAAACATGGTCATCCTTAAGTATGAATGTCTTATTTTTCATTTGAACCTATTTGGGTATTTCTGATATCGGATACATGCGACTGAATAATTTTCCATTTAGAATCAAATAAGTGTGCATAGGTTGAGAAACTCTCTGCCCTATCCTATTAACGGGCTAATTATGACTTCACGTGTAGCCTAATAAAAACGAATATTTTCAAACTCTTGAGACCATTAACACAGCAATTGAGATTATGACCTAGAGAGGGAGAGAGAAATGGAGATGTTGAAGAATTAATTGCCCGAATCGCGTCTTAATTGATGTCGAATGAGCGCGAGGAATGTGAAGCCTTATGTGTATTAAATGCACATAAACATATACAGTATACATTACACACGGGCTCTCAAGGATGCGAGGACATAAGAGTTCTTGTTTCGTTTGGGAGGTTTAATGACCTCTGCAAAGATCTGAAAATATTTTCTCACCGAAGTTGTTAGCGGAAGACTTTTCCATAAAGTTATGGCTATAGTCACAGGATGGCGTAGGTAGATGAGAATCACTGCCAAACAACACTGTTTCCGCTTGCCATTTGATCTGCGGCATAGGTGTTATCCTTGGTGAGGAGTTTACCAGAGTAAGTTGTGTTCCGTTGACTGATAAAGAGATTTGCTAAAAGCAAACAAACATCCTCGATTCATTTTGTTTGAATTTGTTAACTTCCACTTCGTAGCTCTGCAGGAAGTACCGTATGTGTGTATATCGCCGCGCCTTTCTAGACATGATGTCACGATGTTTTGTCTCTTTGAAATGTCTGTCTCACTCTCACGAATGTGACTCAACCTTATCTATTGAAGATAGCTCGGTGGTTTTATTATATACCACGATTGCTATGTAAATACTCAAGCATTACTATTTTTGTATGTTGAACTAACGTTATTTCTAAGTGTGGTTGCGCTCGGTATAACACTTTTTTCGAATTCATGCACGAAGCTTACGTAAATTTACGGTTAGGGTTCACAATTTATAAATAGTGAGATTAAATGATATAATAAGTCTGTGGGGATAGGACTGTAGGTAAAGTAATGTAAAGGTCTACAAAGTGGATGAACGGCTTGCTGATGTAGTGTGTTCTCTGTGACTTGAAACGTCAGGAAAATAAGGGGGAAAGAATGGTCAGGAAAATTTTCTATATATTTGGTGATAATCAGGGAAATATGCAAATATTTAATAAAATTCAGGGAAAAATTCTGTGAAGGGGGTCATATTCAAGTATCGATGGGGGGGGGGGGGTTTCCGATTTGCTGACGTTTGGTGACAAGAGGGGGGAGGGGAGGTTTGGATGATGCTTACGTCATCAACCATCCTTTATGAAAATGTGAAATATCCTTAATGACATCTTATTCGGTGCGCCAAAATTGAAAAAAAACCCCATTTCGATAGTTATTGGGCACCTGAACTAACATTCTCCCTATTTATAAGTCCTCTACAGAGCCACTTTGGTGATCTCTAAATGTTTCATTCAAGTGTTCTGAAAATGCGTCCGGGCCGCTTAAGTGCTCTGGAAATGTTTTTAGGCCACTTAAGTGCTCTGGAACTGTGCCACTCATCACTCAAGTGATCCGTAATTATACCACAAATCAATTAAGTGATCTAGGAATGTTCCGCGGGTAACTTGAGTGATGTAGAATCGAACTGGGGGCCGCTTAAATGCTCTAAAGCTGTGCACATGTCACTCAAGGGATCTCTAAATGTGCCACGGATCGTTTAAGCGTTCTGGAACTGTGTCGCGGGTTACTTAAGTGATCTTTGACGCGTACTTCAGTGATCTGAAAGTGTGCCACGGGCCACTTAAATGCTCTGAAAGTGTGCCACGGGCCACTTAAATGCTCTGAAAGTGTGCCACGGGCCACTTAAATGCTCTGAAATTGTGTCATGGGTCATTTAAGCGATCTGTAAATGTGCCGCTTAGTTCATTTTACAAAATTGAGTTTGAGGTGGCAAGCCACATCAGATAACCTTCAGGGCAACATGTGGTCTGCGGGTCAAGGATGTACCATATATGGCTTAAAGGATGGGTCGCAATAAATTTCTAAAAGATAAATTTTGAGCTCTTACCCTTCAAATAGCATTGAAATTAACAGAAATCGATCATAATAACATATAAGGGTATTTTCTTTAGAAATTTTAATTAAAAAAAAAAAAATTGCATTAAATATTTTTTTTTTTGTCTGGGGGGCGCACGAGCCCCCTTCAGAGTTTTGCTGACTTTTGCTGACAAGGGGGGGAGGAGGTCAAAAATGGCTGAAAATTTGCTTACGTAATACTTGAATGGCCCCAAGGAACATAAAATTAAATACATTTTGAACTAATGTATGTTTCTTTCTTCGGGTTTTTTGATCAGGGAAATGACCAAGCAGATTTTACTGGAAACCCTGTGATGTTAATGCACAGGTAAAGCAACATTGCCCAAATTATTTGATTCAAAACACCATACCGGGCTTTCACATGTTACAGCCTTATTTTTTCTCTAGCTTTTTTCACTTTTACATTCACTAAAACCAAATACACCCAATATCCAACTTACCTGAAAAAGGGAGAAAAAAAAACCATTCAAGTATCTGGAGAGATCGAGAGATATCTACTCGAAAAGATATCCATCTGTTATGCTCTCACGGTCATACTTACCTCGTAAAACGGTAATGTTAGACAACCATTGGATAAGATATCCGGAGACGTTTTAATATCTCGTGTACGGCAAACGTAATGCTCATATTTCTTTTTTCCACTGTCATTTCCAAAAAAAAAAAAACAACTCGAAGTAAAAAAACAGGATAACGTTAGTCTTTTAGCAAGCGCATAAAGTTCCGGATTATGTAGGTAGAAAGTATTAAGGGAGGACGTTGGGGACCGATTCCCAACTTGCTTATCTTCAGAATCCTCTCTCTCTCTCTCAAGAAGAGTTTTTCTTTGTCATTTCTTATACGGTCCGACGTACATTTCCTTTCATATTTCATACCTACCAGAAAGTGGTGATCCTGAAAAATGACGTCTTTTTTTTTTTTTTTTTTTCATTTTTCCTATATCCCCAAACCTTCAGGTTCTTTTCTTCAAAAGGAACGGTCGGTTCCTTCTTCAAAACACAATTCAATGTCTTTACTGCTTGTCTGGTGGCAATCTCTTCATCTTCTACCTTTGCACGTTGAGGGGGTACAGGACGTAATAGAGACGTTTTCTCTCGCTGGTATTCAATGCGTCCTTTTCTTGTGTGTGTGCGAAGGACAGCTTTAAAAACCCGACACAATGAGACCTTCACAAGTATTGAACCTTCTCCTGTGAGGAAACAGATGCTCCTGTTTGCGTATACAGAGGAGGAGCGCTCTTATTGAATAGAAATGTAGGGATGATAATAATAAAACCCTCATTTCGAACTATCCGTTTTTTTTTTTCCTTCGGGTTTCTGAATATACCTGTGCGGTCTTTGGTCTGGAAGATTATTCCATCTGGAATGGAAGAGGATTCGAGAAATATTTTACCGTACAATGTACATAAAAGAGAGAGTGTGTGTGTATAGATGTGATGCTATCTACTGATCAAAATCTTTTCAGTGACAACCGGTCTCGAAATGATTATTTTGTCATACTCTGTATGTGTTGTGCGAATTATTATCGCCCTTTCGTTATTCGTACTTGAATATTTTGCCTGCTACGATAAAACTATTTTTCTAGAAATGGCAGTTATAAAAATTATTTTACTAGCTATGACAAGATTATTTCAATTAGCTATGGGAAAATGATAGCTATTATTCTAAAATATTTTACTAACCACGAAAAAATTATTTCGCTAGGAGTAGATGCTATAAATTATTTTGCTAGAAATATATATCAAAAAATATTTTTCGAGAAACATCTTTAAAAAAATGTTGTACTAAAAATATATGTACTGCAAGTACTGTATACATCAAAAATATTTTACTAGCCAGGAGAAAACTATTCTACTAGCTATAAAAAAGGTAATTATACTAGAAATAGCTATGGAAAAAATAATTTGCTGGCTATGAAAAAATTATTATGCTTTAAATAGCTATTCAAATATTATTTTTCTAGCTATCGAGAATTTTTTTGCTAGAAATAGCTATCGCGAAATTGTATTTTGCTAGAAATAGCTATCGAAATTATTTTTGCTAGAAATAACTATCAATATCTATCTCGTTTCGTTAGCTAAAGAAAATAAATTTTGCTCTAAATAGCTACCAAAAAATTAATTTTTTTGACAATAACTATAAATAGTCATTTTTAACAATAATCTCGATAGTAATAATAATAATATAACTTGGAGCTTTGTGAAATATTAAATTTAAAACAAATTAAAATATAACTGATGTTTTACAAATTTCTGACCATCAAGTCCCAGAGAACAATTTATTTATCGCTTATTTTAACCTACTAAGACGACAATAAAATTGAAATTACACGGAAGAAGTAATTTAAAATAAAAATCTTTCAATTAATTATTTAATACTTCCTTCGTAAAACCTCTCGAAACGTCAGCCTTCATTTAAAAACGGTAGGTTCTAAAATAATAATATACATTTTTTTTTTTTTTTTTTTTCAAACTGTAGCAGTCATCTCCTGTTACATTCCTGATCACGTTAAATGATTGATCAGGTTACAGTCTCCTGAGCTGGTAACCAGTTTTTTTTGTGATAATAATAAGTTTTTTTTTACATAAACCGGTTCACAACAATCATTCAACTTTGGCTGTAACATTGTAGGCTGAGTAGAAAACGATGCCATGGGCGAAATAGAAAAAAATTAAGGGCTACATATATAAAAAAAAAAAGGTGGTTATTTATTCTGATTTTTTACTTGACCAACCTGAAATGAAGTGGGCAACTCCCAGGATGGCTTTCTCTCTCTCTCTCTCTCTCTCTCTATTATTTTTGTATAGAGCTTGAATGACTCGAAAAAATTCTAATTATCATATTAAATCGAGTGATCATCTGTGAGTTTGAGTTAATAGCTTTCGTTTTTCACTCGGAATATTATCAATTTATTATTAGACGGGTTGAAAATTGTTATACGAGAATGGCTTTAGCTTATCTCGCCTTTTTATTTTTTTGCCGCTTTGTGGTCATTTATTTTTACTTCCATTCCGAGTTTTTATTTTTTTTGGTCTGGACTTTGGGTTCGAGTGTAGGCTTTGGTGTTAGTGCTGTCCTGCTGCCTCTAGTGCCTTAAATACATACAATACGAATACAACGCCACAACAGGCAAAATGCCCAATGAGGTGGCTGCTGGTGTTTTGGTTATTTTGATCATTTTTGTCGCACCACGGTCATTTTCTACATATGAAGGCTAATTAGACCGGGACCTACAATTTATTGCCGATTCTGAACGGCAGGCTTGTTTTTATACTCACCGAGAGGTTAGTACGCTAACCCCTCGATGTGGGATTCCCAGCGGAAGCAGTCTTTTCCGTGGTCATGTCACCGTTTATGTTGTACCCCTGTGTCAGGGAAGTTTTCTGACAAGGACGAACCGTGTATCGAACTTGCGACACCTCTAAACATCCTTTGGTACTTTAGGTGAGTATCTTATCGACCTGGGCTACCGCGCCCCCTGCTGCTTTGGTATAAGTAGTGTAACCATAGAACTTTCCGAGATATTCAATTATTTTACTGTTATATTGTTAACTTTTAGTAAAAATGCCCCTGTTCCCCCCCCCGTTCAAAATAGCCTACGTACTTTCAATTCTTTTCTGAAATCAAGAATTAAAATTATATTCCTCACTTATTAATTCTATTATGCACTTATGACTGAAAATATAAATTATTATCTCACATATTTGTTCCCTATAAAGTGCATTTCAATCCACTGTGATTTGCAGCTCTTCTTCCCACTTTCCGGAATTTTCAGTGATTTCGGTAACAACTGGCAGTTTTACTTACATTTGGTATCATTTTGGGCCACTATTGGTGATTTCGTGTATTTCGAGAAAATATGGCAAATCCTTTGTCTAACGTGAGAATAGTGTCCAGTTGCGTCTGAATGTGAGATCAAGCTCATTTTTGTTGCAGTTGAGAATAGAATTAGGATCAGTAGTGGTCTGTGTCGGGAACGGGTTGCTTGGAATTCGGTCTAGTTTTATCTAGATTGTGATTATATTAGCAGTGTCCCACCTGCTGCGTGTGTGATTATGATGATGTGGGATAAAGCGCTGTCCTGTTTCGCTGTGAAATTAATTACGTAGAAATGATTGACATTAGAGTTGTGTCCAGCTGTAAGCCATGTTTAAAGAAAACTTCTGGACACAAATCATAATCAATTTCAGCTATGGCGCTAACGAACGGGTCAAACGTTCTCGTGCACGTCAGTTAATACGGCCACGTACAACACTTTCTGATCTACAAACATTCGACTAGTTTCTCAATGCTTGATGTTAATAGTAGCGTTTACTTGAATGATATTCAGTAGGCTACAAGATTCCCTTTGCTGTGCGGTCGTGTGGTGGACATCGTGATGTACTCTCGTCCTGAGGATCCAGGTTCAAACCCCGTTGACGCCACAGTCGTGGTTGGCCGAAGTTGGTTTTCTGCAATTTTCCAGCTTTGAGGCGCAAATACGAGTTGAAAAAGTCTCTCCGCTGTGAGCAGACAGACCTATAACACGATGCTGGCATAACATGAAAATTCAAGTAGTTCCATCTTTACTTCAGAAAATGGAAGGAAGATGCAGCACGAATGCGAAATAAGCGCAACTCGACAACATAAATACGTTTGTGTCACTCCCAGAACACACATTCCAGTATGTGCCGATTCGTTAGAAATTCCGTAGAGGAATGAATGTGTACGAGGTGCATGTACGGTTAAGTAGTAGTCGCAGTACAAAGTTTCCCCTGCGACCTGCAAAGTCGGGGAAAATCAGGGAAAATGTGCAACGCTGATAAAAGTCAGGGGAAAATTCTGGGAAGGAGCGCCACTGAAAATTCTAAGAAAAATGCCGAAAAATTATCGAGCAGATTTCGCTGGGAACCCTGCAGTGATGGTTTTCAAAAAGTGGTCTGTTGACCTCTGTATAACACAGTACATTTATAGCATCTAATTAGTAATAAAGTAATGTTGTATTAACCCATCTAACTGCTTTGAAAGTCTCAACAAAATGCTTTTGAATGACTGGCCGTTACTTACTAGTACTCTTTATTACTGATGAATTTAATCGATAATTGAAGAATATTCTTTTAAGCCGTTTCTAAAGAGCTCCATGGGATTTGATTCCAAAACAAAACAGAAATTATAATAAAAACCTAGCCAACTGATGTATCACAAAGGTTTAATTAAGTCTTTTTGAATTCAACGAAAAAGGTCTTTCAACGATAAGCGGGTGCACAAAAGAACAAAATTATGGCATATTTAATTTTCCGTAGCTAGAAAACCGATGAGCACATAATTATAGCATCGCGCAGAAATGAAAGCGCCAGACACCGACACCGAATTTCATCAACAAGCACCTCCATACAATATTCATATCTGTCAAATAAAGGGATAGACCTTCAAATTATTATAATGATTAGGCCACTTCATTGCACAACAGTGATTTGTAAAACAAGAGGTCTAATCAAAAATGCGGCCTGACGAAAGCGGGCACGGCGAGACCGTTTCCTTCCTATTGGTCACGGCTGGACTGTATCTTCCCTTATTAAAACGGCCAAATGAATACGAAAAGAAATATATATCGTCTAATAGAATTCTAACACAGAAGTAAAACTAGTAGGACGAAGTAGTGTAACATTAGCCTATCTGCGGCATCTAAATTCCCAATAACACCCTTTTATATTTAAAATAATCGATAATTCAGGAATATTCTTTGAATGTCGAAATGAAAAGAAATTTCAAGTATAAATCTATAAAAGACGGAAAATAACCCACAAAAATTTCGATATAGGAAAACAGCAAAAAAACCAGGGCTGAATATAATATCTAAAATTAGCTTAAAATACGAAAAAAAAATCACACAACTATAAAATTTAATGATGAAATGATAGATAGTCGAAATCAGTCAAAACATCACTTTGAGCCAAAACAAAAATATTCACGAAATTACGCATGACATGGGAAATTACTCCACCCCTTAACTACTACACACAAAAAATGATCAAAATCGATCAATCAAAAATACTACTGGAAAAATCCCTAAACATAGCTTCCGAGTAAAAATTTCAGAGAACACAAAAAAAATCGGTAATCAATCATCAATATCTCAATAGTAGGAACAAACTTGAATATTCAGCTCCGTCCTAACCATAATTTACCCCCCGAAAAAGGTAAAATAAAAACAGCCTCTCCCATTGGACGCAAAAATCGAAGGCCTATAATCAAAATAAGACACAAAAATCTCGAACCACAAAATGATAAAAACAAAAATCCAGCGCGGAAAATAAAATAATGATAATAATAATAATAAAGATCAATTCTTATTCCGAAACCATCGCAGAACGAGAGAGCGAGACAGACACATACACAAAAGGTAGAAATGATGATGATGAGGCCTAAGAGAAAGTGGGAAGGGCCCCACTACCACAGAATAATAATAATTTGCTTTTTCGTAAAACAGGGGGCCCCCTTTCTCTTCTATTCTGAAGAGTGTGTAGCAATCGCTTATCAGCTCTCCGCAGCCGGACCACCATCGGAGAGTAGAAGCCCTAAAAGGACATCCATTCCACCTCGTTAACAAGGGGCGATGGTACCGTCGGCGGGGCTGCGGGGGCAATAAATGGACAGCTAATGACAGCCATTAGGACATGTACGTTGTCAATGAAGTGCGACTCGCTCATTTCGCAAAAAAAAAAAAAGGACCGGATGAGGACCACACACATACCATACCAAACACATCATACCATTTATATTAGACCGTGAGTGTAAAAAACATATATATACCTCGAAAATGTGACGTCGTTTAATTTCTCGTGAATCGGAATTATGGAAAACGGATAGTGTTGTGTGTGTAAATACAAATAAGAGAAACCACTCGGCACTTATGTTAGGTAATATGGCTCGAGATATCGCGTCCTGATGGATATAAATGGCTTGGGGTTTTTTCGGTGGTTTTTTGTTTTTCGCTGTTGGTGGCATTCCGGTGGTTGTTGGAAAAAGGCGTGGAATTATTAGTCGTATTCAAGTGATTCGTTTTCCGGATCGGATTAATTGAAAGAAGTCCTCGCGGGTGGCGCATGTAGTCGTTGAAGGATTTGGAAGATCTTTATAAGTGAGGTTTAAGTTGAGAAAACGTGTGGTTCTTCAATGGCTTTTTTTCTCTCTCTACACATATGGAAGGACTTAATCTTCTTTGATGTTGAGATGTTGAGGTTTAATACGGAAACAGGTTATCAAGATTAAAATAAAATTTCAAAGGACTTGGACATTCCGAAAAAGTGGTATGTGTTCTATACTGTGAACGCAACCACCTCCCCCTAATGTGCTAATTTATAGTTATTTTCGGAAATTTGTTCGGGAAGCTGGAAAAAACGCTTGATTTTCTTAGTACAGGAAATTCTCAACCCTTAAATACTCAATATATATATTTTTTTGATAATTTTTTTCATAGTTTCAAACTTATTGAAAGCTGGAAAAAATCGTTTAAAAAAATCCATTTCAAATCGTGCTGCTTATATAGAGCCTTATTGGAGACGTGCAAAGCCTCAAAAAATCGCCCATAAAATAAATGTATTGAAGTAATACAGTACTACTTTCCACATGTATAAAACTACCATCTTTTTGTGATTCCAACTGTTAAGTAGTGTTTCCCAAAATGTGCAATATCGCCCCCCCCCCCGGTGGACGATGGAATGGTCCAAGAGGGCGATAGAACCTACGAATTTAACTTAGGATCCTATGGGTTCACTTGAGTTTGGGGGTGATGAGAGAGAAAAATTTCTGAAGAAATGGGCGATGGAACAAAAAATTTGGGGAAATTGCTATAAATGGAAATAAAAATTCGGGTTTGAAATTCCGAATATACTCGACGCAGTAATGTTATGGTATGATTATTGCTCTATTATTTATGTTTTAATATTTTTAAAAATGTAGAAAAATTAATGAAAATACGTTAATTAAAAAAAATTTATAATGAAATAAATAAAAATTTATGTTTCAATTCGAATTGTACATCTTGTAGTACCTACATATGGGCTACATAAATTGCGAATCTTCTAAGTGACCCGCAGTTTAAAAATTCCTGTACTACAAAAACATATCTATTTAGTGTTCTGGACTAATTCAATGGCAATAAAAATTTTGTTTCTTTAGCTTCCGTGGTTCTTCTTGGAACCATCATGGGTTCCTACTCAAACGTTTTTGCTGGAAACACAGCGTATCTATACTTTAATACTCTTATGAAGACATTTTCTGGCTTTTATTATGAAGGCCCAAGAACCACTGCATTTCTCAAAATCGTCAATGTGATGATAATTTTGCCAGTTTGGTCATTATTCACTCTTACGTGAAGAGGACTTGATGTTCTGTGGATTACGTCCTCAACCTCCCAGTGCTTATGAAGCACTTGAAGTTCGAGTGCTCCAAACTAAAAAAGAATCAATGGGGAAAAGACAAGTTTTGGAGTCCATCTCTAAAGGATACATACTTGGCCCCTTGAAGCCATCTGATGCGGCCTGCAAGCTAAATATAATCAAACCTTTATAAAATAGGCCTACACTCTATAGCTCATAGTTTCCTGAACTTTTTGTTCCATCTATCCCTTTCTTCAAACCCCCCCCCCCAACTGAAGTAAATCCATAGTATCCGTAGTTTCTATCGCCCCCCTGGACCATTTGATTTCCCACCGGGGGGCGATAGTGCCCACTTTGGGAAACACTGCTGTAGCTAAAGAAAAAATATTAATATTCTAACTGGTGACGGACTGAACCTTCTTACTGTATGGGCAAGAAGAGCATTTGCCCAGAGCTCTAGATTCGAACAATATGTTTTCTAACCAACTAAACTCAGTTTCCAACACAGTCGGGGGGGGGGGGGGAGAGGAACCATCTAATGCTTACGTTTACCGGGGCCCCTTCAATGCTAAGTCGGTGACACGGATCTACAATTCTGGATTCCTTCTAAGCCGAAATCGTACCGGAGAAAGGCTGATTCTAATCAGGGCCACCTTAATGAGTGCAAAGGCTCCGGACCTGAACATTTGCTGGGGGAGCGAGGGCCTTCAACTTCGTACATGTGTGAAATCTGCCTTTTTTTATATAAAAAAATAAACGGAATTGACAATATGAAATGGTGATAAAAAAAAAAAATTAATCAGCAGTTCTGATATCTACAGTCGATAACGCTTATAATGTTTCGAAAAACCGTCATGAAAAACGTTGTAAGTGGGAAAACGCTATAAACGGGGAATCTTAATAAAAATTAGTTTGGGTTGAGACCATATGAAAATAAGTCGTACTAAGCGGGAGAACGTCCTAAGTGGGAACGTTATAAACGGGATCGACTGTATTTGACTAAGGCCTTGGGACTCGGCTCTGATGGCCCACTTGAAATTTTTAAATCGGAACTAGATTGGAAATATTTCAATATTTAACTTCATTGTGGCCCTCGAACATTAAAAAAAATCATTGAAGTGGCACGCGACCGATAACTAAATCAATAAGCAGCCACGCTTATTGGAAGGGCAAGCAATCCTGATATAAACGTACTCCCAATTTTGTAGAAAACTATATTTTCCTACAAATACCTCGCGGAAATTCCAAACAGGGCGAATGCGAGGGGCCCAAGGGGGGGGGGGAATATTTTTGAACGGAAAATAGGGGACTATTCCAATTATTTCAAATACATATTTATAAGAAGAGTTCCAAAAAAGATCGAATAAGTCCAAAATAACAAAGCAACACGGACCTATAGGCAATGAACTCGACATGCAGTCAGTCACCTGCTGAGAACATAACGAAATTTCATATACCTGAGCGAGCAGCACACAAGTCTTTCTTGCCTTATTATTATTTTCTATGGCCCCCTGAGAGATCGAGAGCGACCTTTTTTTTTCATATATCCAGAAGGGGGCTTGGTTTTCACGGGTCATAAACTTTTTTTCCTTTTTCATTGTGCTCTCAATATAAAAGGTAAGGGTCCCCTCGAGGACCCTTCAATACATATCTACGAAAAAAAGAAGCCGCTGCCGCCACCTACTGGACTAATCCAAAGCAGTAGGGAGAAAACACATTGGATCGAGGGGGGGGACTTGAAATGATTCAAAAGATTGGGTGGACGGGAAAAAAAAAAAATCTGTCAGATATTGGGGTGGGAGAATGTAAAAATGAACAGAGCCGTCAAACTCTCAAGTGATGAACAATAATCAGTAGGAAACGAGAGAATTACCGAGGGCCCAAGGTACCCCTGCAGTCTAGACTCGTTTTTTTCCCCACAACAAACGCCTTTAATTTATTGTGAAGGGGAAATGAACTGTTCGACCCCCCCCCCCTCCCCCAATTCATACCAAAGGGGCCCTACCTACGCCATATAGATATCTCCTAGCTACTGGTTCGAGCTTACACCCCATAGGGTAGAGGTTGTCATCTGGAACAGCGGGCAATGCGTTGTTTATGATTCCAACCGCTGGACTGACTAGAAGCACTGGCAGCCAACCCTCAAATGATACTGTCCCCAAGACGGGAACGGGAAAGCAGTGATCTGATTGGATACAGGAAGTCTAGGTGACGTGTAAAAGTGTAAAAAATTTCAGTTTGGACAGCTGCTGTACATCATAATAGCTCTCTCCCCCCCCCCCTTCTCCTGTTCCCCCTGTACGTGAGTGTCGTATATTTGCTGGAACCATTTTTCATGTATAAAAAGTTAATGTAACGGCATAAAGAAGGGAGGATGAGTACTTTGATATACGTATTAAAATATATTACATGTATATAAAAAAAAAAAAAAATGGCGGCAGCGGAAGGTTGTAATCAAGCAACAAAAGCAGTACGGAGTGGGTAATAGAGAAAAAAGAAAGAGGCACAAAAAATAATCAGGTTTATCCAATCAGAAAATCTGATTTATATGCGAGTCTAGTTCGAGCCTGTACCTATTTTTTTTGTATTACTGAGGGTAGGTATGATTGGCAGGCGTGATTGGAATCTTCCCTCCTCCTCCTCCCGATGTTATGATTAGGGCTAAAAATGGGTACACGAAACAATAAATCTGGGTAGACATTTGACAACTTATTTTACTCTGGAACCCCGTCTCCTGTGAGGGGTAGAATAAGAATCAATGCCCCAGGTATTTAAAAATTCCATTTTCGCTAATGGAGAATCGCTTCCCCCTTCTTTTCAATAGCAAGTAACGTTCTCATGGTATGCGTCCAAGAATTCACATCTAGGACTGATCCATCTAATAATCATGTTAATTCCTTGCTTCTATCGCATGGGAACGCTGAGGAAACTGAGTTTTTACCCAGGGTTTGTGAATAGGAGCCATAGAAGGGTGAATAATACCTTGAAATCAATTACTTAGACGTGACACATTTAGAATTAAATTTCATTTTATTCAAAATTTACATACAGTCCATGTGCAATCCAGTTTGAGAATTTCACCCGAAAATGAATCTAGTCATTTTGATTCTTCCTTAGAAAATAGCTTTTAGGCCGTCTCGATTTATTGCCTACAAGTTAAGGCCGTAACTAAGATTCTTGTTGCCCACACAGCTTAAAAATTCCATAATTTTGTAATGGTGTTCTCACCTTAAATTTGGTGGGGGGCTCGTGATAAGATTTGGTATTGTGATTTTCTAAAGTAAGTAAGTTACTCATATATGGAATTGATAAGCGCGTACTTCCAGCTTGGTCGGAAGGACCCTATAAATCACTATTAGGATCCCGTGTATGCTGTTTAGGCAACCCCGAATCTCTTTCAAATTCTTATGAGCTCCGCTGAGCTTGCCATTTTTTCTGTATCCACAGTCTGGAGTGATGGCGCAGTCTCATCGGGCCGTAAAACTGAAACGAATTATCCCGCAGCCCAGGATATTTTAGGGGGCCCCCTCTCCCATAGTGATTTTTACACATTCATTATGTGAAAATAATATTTCTTCCGGGCCTCCAGACTGGAGCCCTGCGACCTTCCCCTTGGAAGGAGGGAGGGGAAATATGTATGTCTGACAGCACCTGTAGATATAACATATCATCAAACGCATGCAGATATATCGTCCTTATATATAAGGTCCGCTAAATTGTTTCTCCCTTCACGGGCCATATAATTCTTAAGCCTTGTTCTACACACATATCTCCACAAACCATACAAACCACGCCTGAGATGTTTCGATTCATTTCATGTGTGATTCTGAGATTTATCTACTTGCACAATTTAGTCACTTGGTGTAAGAACTCTTGAGTGTACGACAAAAGGTCTGGACATGATCTAGTGCGAAGGCCAGTGTCCACCGAATCAGGTAAAAAAAACGCAAAATATAATCGCTGTTGATACCTTAGAGGGAGCTCTACTTTTTGTAATAAAAAGTGAAAATCTTGAGTAGGCGTATAGGGGTGTGATTTTTGTATGATTCCATATAATTTTCATTTCATTTTGACGTCTGATTTATTCCAGGAGCTTTATTAAAGGGGTTGATGCACGATTTCAACTTCCGATGCTTTCCTATGGGAAAAATCTTTTAAGGAACATTTAAAAACTTTATGTTCACTTTAGGCACTCATTTTTTTTTCTTAAATACTATGGATATTTTTATACTATTTAATACGAGATTTAAGAGTTTTAATTGTTGGTTTTTTTTTATCGAAGTTAACTTACCAATATTAATTTACCAATTAACTTCAACAACATGCAGCTTTTTAAAAAATCCCCAAAATTTACCCATATTTTATGTCATGGAATGTTTTAAAATTTTAATAAAAATTCTTCGTGTTAAAGTATGTAACACCATAGTGCTGAGAGACACAAATTTTCAAGACTTTTGAATGAGTATTGTTCGGAAAAAATGTTTCTCATCTACCAAAAGAAGAACATTTTAATGGAAAACAGCATATATATATATATTAATGCCTGCCAGCAGTTTATACTAAATATTTTAAAAATATTTCTAGTACAGGGTAGAACAAAAACTTGAACGTAGTTGGACGCAGAAAGTTTCATAATATTTGTAATTTGAAAATGTGATTTTCAGAAAATTCGCGTGCTCCAACTTCTTTAATATATATCCTTCGTCAGTTTTCAATATACAAACTATAATAACAGTGTTAAACAGCTGTTGCATTGTTTCTCGCATAATCGAATACCCCGCTTAAACGGATATTGCGTGTACTGGAAACGTATCCGTTTAAACGGGGCCGAATGTATCTCGTTTTGCTGCTTTAATCGCCATCTACTGAAAAGACGGATTAAAAAATGGCATTATAGAAAATCCTAATTCCATTTCCAATAGAACAACTAACGATCCAAAAACTTCTAAGCGTGATTTATAATTAATTCTAATTTGCCGCACTCAATATCTCAACACTTTTTTTTTCTTAACCTACCTCACACATAGGCCTGCATGCACGGAAAAGTGTCACAACAAAATAACAGCCACGGGCTTTGCTTTTCGTGCGTAACCAAAAAAATCCATCACCACCTAAAATACAATATGGACGCCCAGTTCATTTGGATTGCAACGAAATACATCAGGCTTGAAATATTCCAGGTGTCCACTGCCTACCTACCCACCAACTAGGCCTTTTCTTTCCTGCAGACAAAAAAGAATAACCACATCAGTTATCATAATTACGACCGGCATTATCTTGTGGTTCCCTTCTGTACAGAATTCACAATGGCCTGCATGTCATTTTTTTCCCTGCCTCCCGTTTGTCGCATTGCCACATTACGCCCCGGGCCCTAAAGACAAGGGCAATAAAGCAGCAGCAGCAGCAGTGACTTGGGGCACACACAGACATATAGTAGGACATACGGTCTGTGTTGAGTCATTGTTGCATGAAAACTTGCTTTTGAAGTGTGACGACGCTAGTCTATTGGTCCGGTCATGTTCATGGACTCCTCCTCTTATGACTGTCTCTGGACGAATCAGGACCGTCCCTGTCATATCTCTATTCTCTATTTGCCTGTCTTTCTTTTATGTAATGTTATTTTATGGGTTTTGAAATATTTGTTGAACAAACGGAATAATAATTAGCCCGTGGAGAGAGGGGATAGGCGGAAAAAAACCAAAATCGGTGCCTTTATTTTCATTGTATTCGGCGTTGGTTTTGTAGGCCTTGTGTGATGTGGTGCTTTTTGGATTTTTTTAACATGTTCGACAAGGTGTTTCCCGTCATTACACGATAGTTACCGAAAATAAGTCATCAGGTAAATATAGCGATATTTTCGTTTGGTTTGTGATTTTACAGTGATACCTGTTTAAGTTTGAAAGGAACGTTAGAGCTTGTGATACATTCCAGTTTCGTGCGAATTCATGCCATAGGCATAAACTTGTTTAAGGCCCATGGGCCTGAGCCCTCTCTCCCTATATTTGCAACCATCTCCATAATACCCAGAGCCTATTTCTCACAGGTTTAGGTTCTGGGCAAAATGACTATTTCGCCCCCCCCCCATCTGGCTTACCAAGTTTATATGCATCATTCTTTGAAGCAGAGGCGGGAGGAGGAGATGTTCATAGAATATTTGTTGATAATTTTGTGAGAAATTAAAATATCGAAAGCAGATGCTGAGTTTGAGGCAATAAATTTCTGGGCAATAAACATGTACCCCTTTCTACCATGCCAGAAACGCGCTAATAATACTTGTAGAAATATTTAATTTCAGGTCGTACTACAGGTACCACTGACTTTTACATGCAATGTGTACTTTATGAGCCATTACGTGTTTGAATTCTGATTCGTTTTCCTGAAGATACATCACAGCCGGTCTAGTAGGCTACTCAAAAGACGAATTCTTATGCATAGAATGTCGTTGGATTTGTCTAAACAAGATAAGATACTATCAAATTTTATTCACGTCTTGTATTTAATGAGATGCAGACGTTTTGAACTGTCATTTATTTTCGTGACGGTGAGCTGAATTCTTTGAGTTTCCAGCCGGGTATGTCAGGAAATGCTTCTACAAACTCCATGAAAATATGATCAGCATCAATGCTTATCATTGTAGTCATTGAAGATGGGTAAAAAGTCAAGTAGAACGAGAGTCAATTCTTCGCACGCCCTTCACAATGACTCATTTCCTTCTCATTGTGAAATTTCACTTGAGAATAATATTATTGTGAAACACAACTTTCTTCGTGCTGTTCCGCCATCTTTGACGTTCAAGAACGTGTGCATAATACATACAACCCTGTCGTTCTAGCGGGAGATCTTTGTGTGGTAGCCAAAAAAATGGAAAAAAAAAATCGAAAAATAGACCCCGAAAGGGTGCATATGGCCATGGTATAATCATTCTTTTGCCCACCAGCTGTGACAAGAGCCGACTCGAACCCTCGCTCCAGTGAACTCCTGAAAGTTGAACCTCCCCTGCCCCGTGAAATCATGGTTATGATTTTTTTTCCTGCCTTCAAGGGCGTGTACTTTGAGATGAGACAGACATACAATCTCTCTCCATGTAGGAATATGCATGCATGCGTACCTGTGTTCCAAGACAGGCAATTCCCAGTTCATCCCAGCGGGATCCTTGGCTAGTGGAAATGGTATCGTTAATTTCGAGGATCCTTTCGGCAGGTCAGCCATTATTCATTTTTCCCCCTTAAAAAAAAAATGAGAGAAGAATGGGCCTCTCATTTATTAGGGCTAATTTTTCATTCACGGGAATTTCCCTCCTTGCTTTAACAAGTACCCGATGTACATTAATACTATTAAATGTCGTACACGCCCTGCTTCCTAAATTTGTTTTTTTCCTTTTACTTTCAGTAGGTGTGACGATGGACGCGTGATGTTAATAAGTTGTTGTTATTATTGCTATACATGAGATGGGATTTTTTTTCCACGTAATAATAATAATGCGTCAAAAACAACCTGATAGAGTGTTTGGATATGAATAACATTCTTTGGGTGATTATTTTTTTTCAGGGTAATTAAAACTGCGGAACGTAATACGTAAAATGGATCTATGTTCCAACACGGTTGATATGAATCAAATATATTATTTGATATGGTATTATCAAATATCCTTATTTAAGGATTCCAGTTTTATTTCGATTGTTTTGTCTCGTTGCAGTCGTTTTTATGTGATAGTGATCCCAATAGTGGTCATGAAAGGGATGACAGGGCTTTAGCCTGGGGGCTCGTGGATCGATATTAGTATCATTCGAATTTTTAAGCTCTAAATTTATCAGAAAATTAACTTGATCATGTTACGGTAAATGTGATAAATCGGTTATTATGCATACTAACAGGGCTGGACGAATCGCGAAAAAATCGAAGCGCCAAAATTTTTTTTACCCTAAAGAAGATCTAAAATAAAACTTCAGGACACAGTGACACTCTTTCGTGTCGGCAGATATGCCGCTATAAATTCAAAACATTTTGTGCTTCTCTCAGCCTGTGCAATTGAGTAACTACACAAAGGGTGCCAATACTAATTTTTTTGTCGCCATGGCTATCTGGCGCATGGGATTTGTACAGATCTGCTTACCAATCGTCTTGGTAAGTTTGATAAATTTATCACTTTTACCGGGGAATACGCATAATACCCAAGCGTCGTTGGTAAATTTGATAAATACAAAAAAAAAAAATCCAAATGAGTCTAATATCCGTGAATAATGATAACAAATTTTACGATCGTACCTCGATATAATACATGTAGGAATCATCATGTATAGTAAACATCATATGGTATGATATATCATGTTTACCAATTTGAATTTAAGTCTTGACTTTACTAGAAAAATTTAAGCTATAAGTTCAAAGTGATAATAATCTTTGAGATCGGTAATATTATTGATTATCCTTAATTAATTATCAATTGTATTATTATTACTTATATTGATAATTATTGATTGATAATAATTTCTTTTATAAGTTTATATATCAATTTAGAACAATAAAATCAATTTAAGCTGCCAATTTGTGGCGAAATTGAGCTTTTGGAGTAGAGGTTTATGCTACAAATTTAATACAATATATCTTTGTCTTAATTTTTGCCATAAAATCAGTTGGACCTATAAATTCACGAAGAAATCTATTTTAGCAATAAATTTACTGTATACTTAAAATTTATTGCTAAAATCGCTGTTGGAAGAAATTAATTTATACTATAAACTGAGACAACTTTATGTACGAATTTTGAAAAGAATTTGGTTTTCAAAAACTTTTAAAAAAATTTAAAATGCTGAATCATGCAAGAAGCTACATTACAGACCGTCAAACCGAAAGATACCCAGGCCAAATCGCCATATGGCAATATCGGCTCATTGTCCACACGGACTGGATACCTCTGGCAATTTATTCATAAAAAAGCATACATTACAAAATATACATTACAGACCTATCATTAATTCAAAAAATATCGATTGATATTTCAATGAGATTTATTTGAAATAACAATATTAAATTTTTCGTACGTTCCCTTAAATGTAGAAATTACCTCACAAAAACACTAGCATCCTAAATACAAATATCCCGAAAATAAAAAGGAAACATCTCTAAATGATAGCATTAGTACCTTATTTGAATTTCGATTTTTCTCTAAAATAAATCTTAAATTTCGTGTATGTACTTTTTCTTAAAATTATTATTATTATTAATTATAAATTAATTATTTATTAATTATTAAATTATTATTTTCTTTAAAATTATGTACCAAAATATTTTGAAGTATTTAAAAAATTAGGATTTCAAAAAAAAAGAAAAAAAATCAAATCGTTAAAGCAATTAATTAATTATAGAATAATTTCGAAAGTAAATCCTATTTAGTATCTGGAATTACAAAATGAAAACGGATTATACGAATAGGAATTGAATTTGAAACTTTTTTAAACTAAGAATATAATTATTTGAAGTACATTATGGATAGTAATTTTTACATTGATATTCTATCAGAAAAAAACTGACATAATTCCTGAAAGAAAAAAAAATGTAACAGGAAAGTTACGTTTTTTTCATGTTTAGTATGTAATATTTTTTACAACATAGACGTAGGATGATCATTTTGCGAAATATTTTATGGAAAAAAAATCATAAAAAAAATAGATTCCCATAGGAAATATTTTTCTTCATCTAAATCCGAAAATATTCCGGGAAACTGGAATCTTTTTCCTTAACCAATACATATTAGTTAGTCGTAAATTACACAGAATAATATTTGAAGAAAAATGTAATTCTCCTAGAGCTATATTTTTTTTCTTTATGCGATTTCCATATGAGCATATGTTTTACTTGATTATACGTATTTTTTCACTGGGGGGCTTCCTTCATTAGCATATACATACCTAATTTTACGCTGCAACAGCTCATGCATTTTTTTTTGGTCTTGAATTTTTTTTTAATAGTAATTATAAAAAGAAAAATTCCCCGTTAATTACGAATCTTCCATGCATGAAAAAACACCAAAAAAATGCAACTTTTTTGAATATTTAATGCGTATGTGATAGTATTTACTTTTTATCCGCGGGGTCGACATATTAATGGACTTGTTTTCTTTTGTTTCTTACCTCCATTTAAATCATGTTTTTTTACAGTCTTTATTCCACGTTAGTGCCTTGATACAACGTGACAGTATGTTGGTGTTTAGCATTTTTTTGGATGTACTGTACACACATAAAAAATTACTCTGCATAAGTCTTTTAGGGTTTTTTTTTACATACATGGTATACATTAATTTGCTTAGAAAAGCTATTTTTTTTCATCCATGGATTAAGTAATTGGGTGGTTTTTATTAAAGTGATTAAATGGTACTAGATGGGACGAAAGATGTTGAAATGTCAACATGTTGCACGGGATATGGCTTGTGAAATAATTTATGATAATTTCAGGAATTTATTTACATTTGAATCATGACCTCTAGAAAATCACTGTTTTCGGAGGCCCTAGAATCCAATGTTTCTCTCTCTTTTTTTTTTATGAGGGCGAGTGAAATCTTTGTACAGGAGGGGGAGGGTGCACAAGAATGTGAGCCTTTAGTCTAGTGAGTACACGACTCTTTAATCTTAATTTACATTAGAATTGGCGAGGCGAGGGATTAACAGACTTTTTACAGTCATGGATCCCGCACCATAGATCAGTTGTTCTTAATCATTTACGTTTTGGCTATCTTTGTGCCAATAAGATTATGTCCACAGACCCCCCCCCCTCCCGCTTATAAAATGAAGGCTACGGATCCACAGTACCTATAAAATGAAGGCTACGGACCCCGAGCACAAAATTATAACTTATAGCAATATAAAAACCATGATTTAATTGTTTTCTCTAGAAAAAAAAAAGCTCACAGGACCCTGAGATCTCTCCAAGGACCCAAGGGTTCTAGAAGTGCTTAGAACTTCTGCCCAAGCGACTGTGAACTTTCTGTTCTCATTTCTCTAATGGTCATACATCCATGGCCGTAACCTGGCAGTGTTCGAAAAATGCTGAATTCCTATTTATCATTAACCGTAGACGCCCGCCAATATCCTCGACTTCAAGACCAGAGCAAGAGGGACGACTGCAGGGTCCAACCCCTCTCCCAAATGTGAGGAAAATGACAAATATATGGGAAAACATGGTTCTACTGTTCTACAATTTAGTCCCGTTTCCCGAACACCAGTGTGACTTCCCAGGCTTCCTGGGAAGCCTACACTTTGAGAGACATTGTTTCAGTGCAATCTCTGCCGGGAATGAAACCGCACACCTTCAATTTTTACATTTCCAGGTGTGTGGCACCATGAGGAATGGGACAAAGATTTTAGAATATCTTTTGGCACCCACTGATAATTTTGAGGTAGGCGGTGCTCAAAACACTGGGTTCCTTGTCCAGCGTTATCTGCACTGAAGATATATACCGCAGTAATAGACGGCACGTCTGCGTAGAAATTCAACTCAATCATGAACGACGTAACACCAAGTAGAACGTCCCGGGCGGCAAAAATCCTACTGAGTAATATATAGGCCCTGCCTGTGAGTAATATCGGCCATGCTAAAATTCGGTGGTTTCTTTTGAAACCATTTTATGGAATCCTAACAAGCAGTCAATGATAGAAATCTTTGAATGTTTTTGAAAGATTTTGAAAAAATGTCTAAAAAAAAAAATCTAAGGCCTGTCTTTTTTGAAATTATGAAAGAAAAAGTCCAAAAACATGCAAAGATGTTCCAAAAATATATATATATATATATCCAAAGACATTGCAATGGGAAAAAAAATGGGAGGAGAGACTTTCAATGTTTATGCTTAAAAATATTCAAATCATAATTCTGTCTTACTAGAACTACTAATAGAATTAGTAACTTCTGAAATATATAAATTCATTTAGCGTTTTTTTTTCCATTCGTAGATTCAATATACATCGAGTGCAATATACTTTTAGGGGCTGCGGGGGGGGGGGGGAGAGGAGGCACAAAAACCATTCAAGTGCTCAGAGCCTTCAAACGTCTTAATCCGACCCTGCCTATAACTTCAATAATGGAAATATAATTCAGCTATTTCGAAAATCCCGCGCATGCGTACGGAAATTCACTATTCTCACCCCAACCCCAGGGTACACGTGAACTGTCTCTGTAATGTTTAGAGGGGTTTGAAATGACGTGTAAATCCGTTTCGAAAATAGCGTAGTTATGAACGCTTTACGGTCCTTAATCGTCGACAAGAAGAGAATCGCCAGGACAAGAACATTGACAGTTTTCTGCTGAACTAAAACATACGTCACATCATTCACAAAAAAGTGATTTTGCGCGTATTTTTCCTCCTTTGTATTATTCAGCTTTACGTTCTCCCCCCGTCGGATTCTCCGGGACAGAAAAGCTCTTCTCTTTGAGTTTTTCATTTTTTTCCAGAACAAATCTTTAGACGGAGAGGAAAAGAGTTCCTACATGAACTGGAATTCTGAATAAATAACGAAAAGGAAGAGAAGGTGGGGGGGGGGGGGGAGAGAAGGGATCCAGGACAGATTCTCAGTGAATAAGGAATGAGGATGCATTTGGAAAAGACAGACCAGAAAAATCAGGAATACGTCCAGGACAAACAAAAGGGGGGAAAAGCGTTTCTCCTTTTCCCCGGAGTGGATGGAGAAATACGTCATATCACGACACCACCGCCATCATGCTCGCGTCTTATGGAAAAAAAAATGCGGACAGTTTGGGATGCATTATTGCCACTATACATATGTATATATGCAAATATCCCATACTGGGACTACAATAAATACTTAATTTTACGGGTAGGCTTCCATCATGAGGAATGATGATATCTCCCAGAGAGACTATCGACTGAACCTACTGAATTAAGATTATATTACTTCACTTTAGCTCACTGTCAGAGTCCTATGTCATTATTAGATTATTAATCTGGAAGAAATGAAATTATTTGGTACACATTTCAGATCACGAGAAAAAGATTGTTTTGCATTGGTAATTATAGTAATTCAATAATGACCGATAGGGGAAAAATATGGCTCTGTGCAAAAATGGTGACCAAAGAAAATACGTATAGGAAATGGGATGTGAATTTTTAAATAATAATCAGGAAAAAATTTGCATCATTGAGAAAACGGCTTTCTTGAAAAAAGCATTTAGCCAGTGGCGTAGTAACTAACGGGTGAGTTGACAAAGCTCCAAGCTAAACAAGGGTCTTCAAGTTATTGAAAACTTTAGTTCTGGGTTTTCATCAACTCCGAAAGTAATTTTTTCTCATCAATAACTGTTTTTGGCATTAATTCTCAATTTATTTCTTTGGTATATTCCAAGTTCTCACAATTTCTGAAATTATTTCCCTTATTTACTCCGAATTCCTATTATTACACATTATTTACATAATTCTTTCTTAATTCTCATCAATTTTGAAATTATTCCCTTCATTTATTCTGAATTTTAATCGATTGCTTAATTATTTCCTCTACTTGTTCTGAATTCCCATCTATTCCGAATTTTTATTAATTTTGACAATATTCAAATCGATTCTGAGATTATTTCCATTTTTATATTGAGTTTTAATATGATTTTGAATTGTCACTAATTTTTATGTTTACTGTGCTCACATTCGTGTTTGGTATTTTTTCAGTGTTTTGGTATATTTTGTATATTTGGTAATTATGTATGGATGACATCATTTCTTCAAAACAATTTCTTTTTTGTGATTTCGGCTCAATCGGACTACCCAAACTGATGAATACGGCCTTGCTTTCAGCTATCGAGCGCGCTCAGATATCGACATCACCAATGCGATCGTCGAACATACGTATTACCAAACTAGCTATAATACCCGGCGTTGCCCGGGTACAAAAATGGGAAAGAAAACATGCTACGAACTTGTATAACGACAAAAATGAAAGAAAAACATTTTGCAACTTGCATAATTACAAAAATTAATAAGGGAACATGTTTCGAACTTGCACAATTGCCAAAATGGTAGAGGAATGCGGATTTGTATAATTACAAAATGCGGGAGATAAATCTGGATGATCGATATAGATTATACCCTGTAATCTAAATAATAAGGATTTTGGCCAAATGCGCCTAGCTATAATACCCGGCGCTGCCCGGGTTTTCTTTAATGAGGTTTTTTGGATCACGTGATACCTCCCTCTTTCTTTGAGGGACATACAAACCGTTTTCAAGTTGAACCAATATGGCGACTTCCTACGCGACTCATGAAAGAAACAAATCTAGATTTAAAGAAACGTAAAAAAAAAAAAAAAAATACATATATTTTTCTTTTTAAAGGGTGCTAGGTATTTCGATTCCCCACTTTGAATTTCAAATTATCTATCTCTGCCTGTTTTTGCTTCAAAAAATGCTTAATTACAGCTGTGGAATTTTTTCGATGTACTTTTTACGGGCCCATAATTAATTTTAAAGCAACCTAAACTATATGAATTTATGCAGTTGAATATTAAAAAACAATTCGCGGAGACATTAATTTTCATGCTTGAGAAGATATAAATAAAAAGTAGAAATCAATGTTATTGCATGAATATCCAACTCGAAATTTAGGTCCGGCTAATTACTTCATATTTAATCTCCTGGGCTCCGTATATCTCTAAGCGAACTCAATATTTCCAAAATCGAGTATTAAATACAATTTTTAAAATTATTGATGTGACAGAAAAGCCCCCACCAAATTTCCGCATTTCTACATTAAAATCGGCAATTTTAACACTGATTTCTATGGTGCATCATCCTTTGCCTTAGGGGCCGTTCAAGTATTACGTAAGCAAATTTTTAGCCATTTTTGACCCCCTTCCCCCACCTTGTCAGCAAAATTTCGTCATCAGCTCTGCCCCTCTGAATCCTAACTCATATTTTCATAAAGGGTGGTTGATGCATTATACAAACCCCCCCCCCCCCCCCTTGTCATCAAAAGTCAGAAAATCGGAAACTCCTCCTCCCCCATCGATGATGACGTAATACTTGAACGGCTCCTTACCCTCAAAGTGATGCTGATGATGGTGTCTATTCGAAAAGCTCTCATTACTGGGAGGATTGAATAAAGTGCCAAACCATTATAAAGGCATAAATATTATACATATACTGACAGCGTTGAAGAAATGACAAACCATTGTAAAGGCATATACACGTCTTAACGCATTGCTAGGGAACCACGGTAACCAAAGTAAACGTTCGGAAAGTGATTGTTGAGGCCCAAAAACCATTGTTGCTGGACAGTTTTTTTGCCCATTTGGGGCATTTGCCCTGGGCTGACGAAATTTTAAAGTAGCCTATCGTTCAAGTCGTGTCCCATTTGGTATATATGCGAAATTTGGTGACGATCGATCTAAAATTGTAGATTTGTATAGAGAACACACACACACACACAGAAAATCAATTTTATATATATAGATAGATTACTTCTAATAGTTTTATCTTTCCAACAGTTATGTAAATTTCATCATATAGGCCAGTTTTTCTCAAAGTGTGCGAGCGGCTCTTGGGGGCTCGCCACCTTTTGTCAGGGACATTGAGGTGAGCTGTCGATATTTAATTCACCCTATTCGGTGCTTTGAAGTGATTATTTTCTCGAGTGGTGTTCATTCAGAGTCTGGAACATAGAAATAGATACTGCGATTGCACGTGTTAAAAATAGCTATCGTTCCAGAGAGCCCATAATCTGCAAACATAACCGAAAAATACCGAATATAATCAGAAAGAAAAACAAAAAAAACCCCATAAGGACAAGAAATAATCAAATTTCTCCCGACAAAAATCTCGGAATAATCCAATATGATTTCATACACACACCCCCGTCTACCGTTACTTTGGAAAGCGTCGTATCAGTGGAACAGCGGCGATGTTCGTTTGTATAACGCGTACGCGTGCAGTGTTATTCCAAGAGGAGAAGGTTTGAGCCCTGCATCACCCATTATAAAATCAAATTTCTCGATACGACGATGCAGGGGAAATTGATCCTGGTATTGGATGGATATTTATTCCCACGGAAAAAGATAGAACAGAGAGTGAACGAAAAATAGATTTAGGCACACACACACACACACACAGTAGCCTACTATTCCACCGTAAGGCGGGATTTCACTGGAACTAACAGAGTGGTTCAGAAGAAAAGGAGAGGTTTGGTGGAACAGAAGCTTCAGCGTGTTTCTGATGACAATCACTCCTCCCAGGCCGATAGCTTTTAGTGGGATTAAAAATCTGCCTCTCACTCTCTCTCTCTCTCTTTCTCAATCTTCTGTTAGCTCAATACCGTGTGCAAGAGCAACTTGGGAACACAGACAGCAGCAGCAGCAGCGTGTGTGTGTGCCCTGATTGTGTTTTCGGGACATGAACACACCCTCGTTCTCATTTTTTTTAATCAACCATCAAGTGGATAGTCATCTAGGATATGAGATCTCGAACTCGAAAAGCGAACTTGACGGACAGGCTAAGGCTACTAAACTCATTTCCCTCCTAGCCCCTCCATGCCTAGCAAAACCAAAAAAAAAGGCTTCTACTTCTCTTCGAGATCATCTATTACATGATTGGAAGTCTTGATTGGAACTCGGAAGGGTTCGCTTTCTCTTTTTTTTTTTATTATTTACTGATCGATGTCGCCTTATCATGAAATTATGTAGAAGAGGGAGGCCTTAATATACACGGATCAAGAGTATATAAACGATCCCTGGATCGATTCCCCCTTTTTAACATCTGTGCGAATGGACTTCTCGATCGCGATATTGGATCAGACTGGTGAACGTTTGTAATTGATGATTTTGAGGGGAGGAGAATATATCCGCTCTAATTTGGGATATTGATCACCTACATGATGTATCTCTATAGTCATCACCTTAGCTTACTATCATGATACCAAGTGTACTATCGTGATCTGACAAAACTTCGAGGAGTAAAAGCTAGTGGAGAACCTAAGAGAGGCTTACACAGCACACGAGTTTGCCCATTTTGTACTAATTTTGTGCTCGCCACTACCCAACTGAACTAGCCACGTGGAATAGCAATTGAGAATTCATGATATGCTATTCTGAGCTCCAGCATATGCGTCAGATAGGTGCACTTCTTCTGATGCAGCTATTCAGCTATTACATTCAATTTTAATTTAAAGTACGTGCAGTGGCGTCTTAACGGGTGTCCCTCGAGTCAAACAGGAGCCCCTGAATTATGGAAGACTTTTAATTCTGAAATTATATACTGTATTTCTTTAACTAGTTCTGAATTTTCAGAACTTGTGAAATGATTTGTCTAATTAATTATTCATTTTAAGAAATTATGGAATAATTTATCTTATTAATTTTGTAAAGGATCCTTTCAATATAGTCTTAGGCGATGAAGTAGACCGGGAACCGGTATAACATGTAGGATCCTATGCGTTGACTTGAGTTTGGGAACGGTGAGACACAGGAAAAATTTCTGAAGAGGGAGGTAGTAGAACAGAAAAATTGAGAACCTCTGTGGTCTGAACACCCCTAAAAAATAATTATTCAAGTGCGCTCAACGTGGTGCTCATCAGAGGAGCACCTAACTGCATGCGCTCCATTTTCGTGCTCGGAAAGTCTTATATAGTCATACAAATTCACAGCGTAAATCAAGTAGCATTCACAATGAATAGCCAATTCAGAATTTCTGCACAGGTTAGGATTATCAGTTCCATGTCAAAAAATCACTAAAAAATTCAAAAAAAAAAAAAAAAAATTACAAATAGTTGAAATTGATGGCAAAACTGATTTGATGATGTCCAATGTTTTGACGTGATATAGCAGAATTATTATATGAGTGCTCATCTTCTTATACTGAATATAAACGGTGCTCAAAAGACTGGGGGGGGGGGAAACTCACACAGTACACTAGTATTTAGACGCTACAAGGTTCTTAGAATCGTCCCGTATTTTAGGGGACGGAAAAATTTTCCATGTTGTTCGGTTCTAGGGTGATCATCCACCATGGACCACTTCTAAATCCGATCCTGCTTTGTATTTGATGCGTGCATAATCCGGGATCTCGAAATGGATCGAAATTCCATTCTCACCATGTGAATGCTTCCCTTACGAAAATTCAACAAATCAAAAGAACATCCCTTTGACGATTTTCCCCGGAAACGTCCAGGACTTCATCAAAAGGAATTTACTTTTTCACAAAAGAGAACAAAACAGGTCCACCTTTTGTAAAATCAAGATACAGGCGGAGAGAGAGAGAGAGCAAGAATCTATCTCTAGGAGAAGTTAATCAATGGAAAGCGGAATTAAGTGTCCTTTTCCCAGTAAACTAGATTAATTCTCTCTCTCGGATCCTAACAGGAAAAGTAGGAGAGCGAGAGAGCGAACGGAAGGAGGAGAAATTCCCATAATTATTGTGCACCGTGCGGCAAAGCAATGGCTTAATTAAGGTTCATTAGGAGATAGCGTGTTAATTTGATTGCTTTCAAAAATCACATTATCACTAGCGACCATTTTCCTCCAACCCCCAAAAAGTTGTGTGAATATTTCTTTTCACTTTTCCACAGCAATTATATCGATTTTCCACATCATACCCGTCCCTGGTCGGTTTCTATCCAATTTAGAGATTTATAATCTTCGATACTATTATCATCATATCCTTCGGGCCATTTTAGAGCTCCCATCAATTTTTTAAAGGATGATCCCTTTTCCCTCCTGAAATCGAAGAAAAAATTTAGTAAAAATGAAAAGACATTTCGGAACAAATCGGTCTCCGAGAGAATCGGGATTCATTTCCCGGAATGTTAGATCCATTGGTGATCATTATCTAATTCCTACATGCTCAATCCATGGGCCAAATGTGAACCCTCGGAGTCATCACGAGGGACGTGGCCCGAGACCTAAAACTTAATTTTGTGGAAATGAACTAAGTAGCACGTTTACAGATCGATTGGGTATATAACTCGTGGCACAGTTCCAGATCACTCATGTGACCCTCTGTACATTTAGAGACCTCTCAAGTGATTCGCGGTGCACTTTCGAATCACTTAAATGATCCGCGGAATATTCACAGATCACTGCAGTGACCAACGTCAAAGTACCGGAACACTTTAGTGGTTCGCGCTGCAGTTCTACGCCGCCCAAGTTAACCACAATACGTTTTCAGATCATTTAAGTGGCCCACGGTGAATTTCCAGATCACTAAAAGGGACGCGTGGTGCAGTTCAACATCACTTGAGTGACCCACAGCGCACTTCCAGATTACGTAATAACTTTGGTGACCCGCGGCACAGTTCCAGGTAGCTCGAAGGGACCCACGGCATGTTAACAGATCTCTTAAGTTACCCGCGGCACAGTTCCAGATCATTCAAGCAGCCCACAGCACATTTCCACATGGCTTCACCACTTTACGATCAATGACATAATGCTTCCAGTCAGCACACTAAAACATACGCTGCCACGAAACGAAAAGGCGCCCTCTATAGCCCATAAAAAGGATTTGACAATTATTTTATGCCTCCCTGTCCTTTAAAATTTCGGATATAACCTTCTGAATCACCCTATATAATAAATAAGAAAGCCATCAAATTAATTGATTACAGAATGAGTAATGATCTTAATAATAATCTGGATTATTAATAATTACTCAAAACCAATTCACTATTGACGAATATAAATTTACAAGTTAAACAACACAAGGGGTGAAACGCTCATGCATATAAATAGCATCAGATAAAATGGCTGCCGCATTAAGGAATGTCATATCTGATGATATGATGAAATAAACTCTTAATTAATATTCATCAATTAAAAAAAAACTCTTCGGGCCATGACAAGGAATGAAAAATTGATCCCCGACTCTTTGTTGCCTGATAATGGAATCGATCCCAGGATCGAAATTTAATCATGGGTGTGATAAAAATCGCTGTTCTGGGAGAAAATTTTTAATAAAAATCTTAAATATCGTAATGAAGACGTTTCATAACGGTGATGGTTAATTAGGATATTGGGAATTTAAAACCAGGGTCGTCCTAAAGAATGGACTCAGCCAGGTTTGACCTGGGGGCCCTCTGGTGTTTAAGGGCCACCATGATAATGAGATCTACTGTAGTAACATGAGCGCAAGCCATCGCAAAATGGGATGGTCTGTTAGTAGTATGAATTTCGAGGGTATGTAAAATTTGAGTACTATGTAGGTGGTTGCTAGGTTAGTGGCTACACAGCACTACTTTGCCCAGGGCCCATAATGAGATGGACTTGTTTTAGACCCTAAGATAGCTTCTCAAAATTTTAGCACCTCGTTGCCCCATTGCTCTAATGATCGCTAACCGAAAGCTCCCTTTCCCCGAGGATCATTTACTCGTTTCTCCGTCATCCTAGGGACTATCTACTACTCGCAACTCCCTTTTCCTCTTGCGGACCCTAGAAACTATGTATCCATATTTCTCTTAATAAATCGATCATTTCCGAGAGCTCACTTGTGACTATTCACAAGTGGCTCTTTTTACCTTGATAATCATTTTCGAAAGCTCTCTTGGATTATTTACCCATGACTCCCTTGAGAATATTTATCCATGTCCCGCTTGCCATTGTGCTTATTCACCCATGGCTCCCTTGCCTTTGTGATTATTTGCATGTGGCCCCTCTTGCCCTTGTGATTATTTGCATGTGGCCCCTCTTGCCCTTGTGATTATTTACCCGTGGCTCTTTTGCTTTGGTGATCATTTACTTGCAACCCTGTTGACTTTGTGGCTGCTCTGGCCACATATATCCAAGACCCCACATAAATGGCATGGGAGTAACATTTGAGCAGATATAGCCGCAGTTAGCCCACTTCCTATTATTAACTTTGCATATCAGTAGGATTGCATCGAGAATATGCACATCAATATCCCCGGATAAGCACGATGCGTTTGACAAGGCTTTATGACTTGACACTCGATCCCTCTATTCCAAGTTCTACTACGCACACTTTAGGGAGAACTGACTGCTTTAAAGATTCCAAGGAACCCTTACTCCAAGTATATTCAGAGTGATTGAGTAAATTAACGGGTGTTGGGTCCAAGTTCCGGTCTGAGATTCAGATTCAGCTCTGAGCCGGGTATAATAGGAAATAGCAGCGACACAAAGCGTGTGTGAGACGGAAGCAACTCTTGAGAGAGACAGAGAATTATTCAGATATCTTCAGGTCAAGCGTGTTAGTTACATTTGTTTCCTAATACATGTATTGAGCTCTCTCTCTCTCTCTCTGTCTCCTATTCATTGAAATGCTAATTCTGCGGAATTCCTCAACATCCAATCTTGCATTTGAATGGCGCAAAACCTCAGATGTAAATTGTCGAACCGAGAATATTTACTAGCCGAATGTCGGAGAGAGACGTAGTCGTAAATATATACGGCGGAGGAAATGATTCAGCTTCAGACATGCTACATGAATTCGTGTACAACAACAACACAGGACTCGAAATTAACGTTGATTTCATAGCGAAGGAGAGAGAAGAGCTTAAAATATCCAATTAACCGCAATTCCACTCAGTTTTGCACGTCTTTTACATAACCCATCTCGAGGGGGGGGGGGGGTGACGTGTCCAAATGCGATGTTGTCGTCGTCATAAGCGAAAACATCATCTACGACAATTGAGGTTGGTTGGTTCGTCGTCGTCAGCGAAATTTCTGGAAAACATTTTCCCGACTCCCGGCAAAACGTGATACGGTTAATGGAGGGAAAATGACAAACTCATTTCAGCTTTTCATCATCACGACGATGACGACGACGAATTTGGATTTGTTCAAGACATAACTTCCATCCATGGTACGAAACCACAGTTATTCTCTGGTGGAAGCCGTTTGCAAGGTACACATACTCTATTCCCGTTTCAAGCTGGCTGGACATGTAAGGCCATTAACAGCCCATTATACGGAACGAGAATTTCGCGGCTTGATTATGACGGAATAGAGTTTACGGATTTGACCTCGACGTCGATGTCGGCAGTGGTGGAGCATACGAGCATTATGCAAAATGAATAACACATATCTAGTGAATTTGATTGTCCGGAATTCCCTATATACGTTGCCTATTTTACGGATACTGCGTGGAATCGAAAATTCGTAGTATTCTTGGAAAAAAATCACCATAGGTGCTGGTCATTCACGATCTGTACCTGTGTAAAATATTTATCAAAATTCGGGGAAATATTCAAGTGTTCGATAACAGCCAGAAAAAAATTACATGAAAAGGATAAACTGAAACTGTAAAAAGAATATTTGGAAGATTAAGATTTTGAATAAATTTCTTCTTTCTCCGGTCAGGGAACGTTCGAGAAATGATCAAGCAGATTTTGCTGGGAACCTTGCACATGAGTTTCATTGTCTGTTGTCGTCATTGTATATGACTATTTGTGAAAAAAAAGAAGGAACAACAATGATTGCTTCTGTCATATCGTAAGAGGACCTCTACTATCCGGGTTGGTGTGGGATGTCCAAATTTTCGAGAATCATGATATTAGCTGACCGGAGGAGTCGCAGTGAGCGGAAAAAATTGATGTATATATGCTCAATAGTATATGAAGTGGTTCTTTTGCAGACTATTATGGGTGTCACCATGGGGGCGGAGATACGGGGGGGGGCAATGCCCCCCCCCCCAGCATCAAAGGTGAAGTCGACAGATCTAATGCATATATGAATGAATAGATGAATCGACATCATCATCATATTGCCCCCCCCCCAGAAATAATGACCGTGTCCCCCCAGACTTCCAAGTCTATCTCCACGTATGGGACTCACAAATGAATAGTGACAATACCAGGGCCGTCTTAAAAGCATCATGGACATCTTGGCGAAGTGATATTCATTGGCCTCCATTTAGCGCCAAGTGCCTGTTCACCGATTTAAATTCCTTCATTCATTATCATGATGCTCCTATGCACTTGAGCTCACGTATTTATTTATTGTTGGCCTATATAAGAGGATGCTGTTGATTTACGAAAATATATTTTGTAATATTGAACAATAAGTAAGCAATCGTGGGGGGAATGAACGATATCGGAGTGGAGTTCGTACTATTCAGCTATGGTAATAGGAAAGAAGCTGTTCTAAAACAGTCGGTAGAGGCAAAAATTGATTTCAATTTTTTGGAGTGGTCAAGTTTATTGGAGACATAGGAAGGCTTAGGTAGAATATCGGACGTATCGAGAGAGAAATTTAAATTACCACGAATAATCGCATAAAACATGGCTAATCGAGAGATAAGGCGGTGAGTAACAAGTGGGTGGAGATTGAGTTCGCGTTTAAGAAACGTCTTATTAAGACGTCCATGACAACGCCAAGGGTACCGCTAATGGCAAAAGTGTTACGCTACGTTCACACCCAAAGACAAAATCATGCTACTGTTTACAGACAAATCGCGTGCGAACAAATTCCAAGACCGTCTATAGAAATTTTCACGTGTCCACTCCCTCAAAAATGTCACGCAACGTCTCTCAAGTTTTCCATCAGATGTGATAGACCATAAGATGAGAATTGAACATTGTAGGTTAATGCTTACGCGAATTGTCGAACACTCGATTTATTGTAACGATTGTGTATAGATAGTCACAGAATATTGTCTATAGACAAGTGTTGTGTGATTTTGTCTAAGTGTGCGGACGAACCCTTAGAGCCATTGCCGTAAGTTGAATCAAATGTTAGGTCATTGGATTAGTTTTTCTTTATTTAATCTTTTATGTTCGAACTTTTTTATAATATTTATCTTAATAATGCCTAACTAGTTCTCTTCTTAATCATAGCCAACACACTTGATCAGGAATCTTCAATATAGGCCTACTGTATGCTCATTAAAACCCAGAGAATATTCGATGCTCTTGTGTCCGATTTATATGCAAAGTTTTATTGGAAGATTAATGCCACACTAATAATTGATTAAACATTCTTTAATAGTGCATTTGTCAGAGTTGTGTATGGATGCTTTCCATCCAGGCACAGCGCTGCTCGAAAGTAAGTAAAAAAAAAGAAAAAAAAAAACCCTCAAGGTGTAAGGGGCTATTCAAGTATTACGTAAGCAGATTTTTAGCCATTTTTGACCCCCCCCCCCCGTCAGCAGCTTAGAATATATTTCATATCTTCAAAAAGGGTAGTTGATGACGTAAGCAACCTTCAACCCCCCCCCCCCCAATATATAAGCGAAATATTTCTGGTAGAGGCTGTGAGACCCTTATGCCTTTCCCGGATCCGAGCCGTTGCATTTCGGTCACATATGAAGCTGAAAATCATTGATAAGCAAAGAAAGTCTTGAAAGAAGTCACTATAGCGTTTGTCGTAATGTATCGAATACGCATCACAAAACCATTAGCAAAACAAAAAAATTCCGAAACTTTCCCGAAATATACATAAATGTATTTAAAAAAAAAATCCAATTAAGTAACAATTTACTTCGGTCATGCAAATGAATATTTTGCACCTCCTCCTCCAAGGAGTTTTTTTCCTTCTTTCCACCAGAGAATGGTGACAAAAATAGTAAAAACGACATTATTTTTCCGCGGGAAAAGGAGATTTTTCCCACCCGGAAAATCCAAGAGAACAAGCAAACACTCCAGAATGAAATTTCCAGGAATAAATAATTTTTTCTTTTTTATCCCGGACGTTTCTCAGTCACAAGTGGCCCCGAAAATTCCCGCGACAATTTCCTCCCCTTTCCTCGTTCTTAACAACTGTTTTAATGGCTTCTCGCGAAAAGTTTGTTAAAAGTCACACTTTTCCATTCCCCACATGAAACATTATCACCATTATTATAAATTTTTTTCCCTCACCATGTTGTAACATTCCCGCTGTTATTTCATTAGCGTCTAGAGCGCCCTTGATACTTTACTTATTTAAAAAATAAAAAAAAATAAATTCCAGGCACACTTTTGTTTCATTCCCAAGGTCCAGGTCGGGGGGGGATATACGTTAATTCCTAACTCACAAGAATCCTGGTGTTGCCTTGAGAAAACGAAATTATTTATATGGTTAATATCGGATTCTGCTTGTCATAACCCAGTGGTCGTTAAGAAACAAGAGGCCGGGTTTGGGAAAAGAGGAGTGAGGACGACGTGAAACTGGCTTTAACGACCACCGTTTCCTAGTTTTACCCCGGAATAGTCCTGGAGCGTATAGAGAAGCATTTCATGGTAGACTGGCTTCTCTCAAATTGCCATTTAGGAGAGACATGTACAGAGAGAGTTTTCGGTAGCTCGCTCTCTCTCTCCCCCTTGGCTTCTTTCATTTGAATAAATCTCGTCAATGGTCTATTCCCGGTACATCAATTTACTGGAGGAAAAAAGAGAGATATATATATATAGGATATTTTGCTTAGGTCTACCGGCCGGGACGTTGGGAAAATACGTGAGATTCATCGAATAAGAGGTTTTGAAAAGCCAGGTGGGGGGAGAGAGAGAGAGAGAGAGAAAAGAAGTCAAATTTGGTTTGGAGTTGGTAGTGAAATTGTGTAACCGGTAAATTAATGAAATTCGAGCAGTTCCTGAGATGTTGGGAAAGAGAGAGATTTAAGTGCACTTTTCCATGATTTCGTTGGAAGTTGTGTAATTTTATATAATGAGGTTTCACACGCGAATGTTCACTAAAAAGTGAATTATGGTGATTAAACTTGCGCGTTAACTAAAGCTTCTGGATAGTTTGGATCTTTATATATGTATAGGAGATGAGTGTATCTCAAATGAAAGTCCGTGGTTACCCTGCCACGAGAGGTTCTCTCGTCACACATTTAAAATTTTCAACAACAAAAAAATTTCCACATTTTAATTTTCAAATTTTGTTTCCCAGTTTCATTTTTAATGAACATTTTAGAGTCTTGACATGTTGTACTGCAAGGGTCAGAGGAACAGTGGCGTAGTTACAGGAGGGTTTGGCTGGCCCAGGACGGCAAGATCAATGAGACGGCAAATTTGAAGAATGAGTGGCTGAGAAAATCTGTAGAATGGGAGAAGGGTGGCAAAATTTTTATAACTTTAAATAAATCCACCTCTGCCGTCTTAACACATGGGGCCTACCCGGGCACGGACCAGATAAATGAATACAAGAATTATTCATCATCTTCTTGCTAAGTCAAGAAATGGTCTTAAACACTTCCGAAGAATGTATTCACGTGATGTCTATCGCCACCTTCAGGCGTTATCATCAGTAGCTGTACCCAACCCTGTATATACAATACGCCAATTAATGCTTCAAAAATATCACTTTGCCCAGGGGACCCTGATGCTTTTAAGACGGCTCTTCTGCCGAGACAGTAAGGGATAATTGGTCAGTGAGCGACCTAAAGTGTGACCTAAAGATATTGCAAGCACGTAAGTGGACAAAAGTGTGACTTTGAACGTGAGCAAGCATGGGAATGAACAAGCTCATGGACACTTTGAAATCCCTCCAAGGACACCTGTGAATCCCCTGTGTTATAGTATACGGCTTTTTCTTAGGTCAGGCAATGTAGAATGAGTTGTTGTTGCCATTTATTGTCATGCTCATTGCGATGGCTATCTTTCAGTGTTATTGACATGGTTTCAAATTTTTGAAAAACAATAAATTTCTTAAGACCGACCTTCCAAAGAGGTTCATAACCACTTCTGCAATGTAGTGTAAGGCAGAACAAATGCTTTCTGACTCGGCTAGATTTGAATATTTCTTGAATTGCATCTTTGCTGAAAATTGATCTAATACTTTCACGGCAGATGTCTCTATACAAGAATTATTCATCATCTTCTTGCCAAGTCAAGAAATGGTCTTAAACACTTCCGAAGAATGTATTCACGTGATGTCTACCGCCAACTTCAGGCGTTATCATCAGTAGCTGCACCCATCCCTGTATATAGTCCAATACGCAATGTCACGCCGACCGTCTCAGAAGTGACCGCATGTCATCCGAGATAACTTTCCAGCCATATAATCAGTATTGCTCATGCTTGAGAAAGCCATTAGCATCTGCCAAGTCTGTACTCTTCGTTGCAATACACACATACACATACCGGTTCGGCTCTCTCTGCCTATCTATATGCATTCCAAGCCAGGATGTGCGAGCAATCACGTCCTTATAATAACACCTTATGGAACTCGTACCCGATCGATCTCAACGTCGTTAATAAGATGCATGGGATGTGTCTCGAATTCGGGATTAAGACTAGATCCTCGGGTGGAGACGTCGTAGGTGTTATGTTATGATCAAGAGTAAGCGGGAATGGGGGGGGGGTGTTATGAGCAGTATATATATTCGGCTGTATCTTAGAAATAAATAATCTTGCGCTGTGCCGTACGGCTTTTCCTCACTTCCAATTGATGTTCATATCCAGTGACACGTGTTTCTTCCAATTTTCCAAAGTGACTCTGGCTGTTCCAATTCCGTTTTCTTTAGGGCCTATACTGAATAAGTTGGTGAAAGGTGGCGTTACCTTAATCCTTGACACGGGAACAAAATGTTAGTGTCAAAGCTGTTTCCTGCGCTGTTTTTTCTTTCCATGGTACTCGTCATTATCCTATCTCATCCTCACTGCTTTTTTCTCATTCCTCCCGTCGGATTATTGAGAGAATCTGAGCTTGAAGCTGCAAGGGATTATGTCTGAATGAGGGAGAGCCCCGACCCCACTGCAACTAGTTTTGTGAGAAAGTTTTATTTATTTTATTTTTTCTATTAGAAGTTGGTGCTAAGTTTAGGAACTTTCTGGAATCAGAAACTACAGAAAAAACAAAATATATGTACATATATATGCAAGGTTTTTTTTTTTTTTGCTTAGCAGTGTTCACGCATCTCCAAAATTGGGCCGTAAGAATATACGGAACTGAAAATGAGATTTTCGAATTTAAATCACCATGGAATTCCACGAATTCTCTTCGAATCCATTCCTTGCATGTTCTAAATATTATTCTGAAAAAAAACGAGAAGTTTGTACTCAAGATTACATTCTGCAGACAGTAGAAATGTGAGATTAATTTTAAAATAAATGATTTATTTGTCTGGAAAATAAATATAGCGATACCTCGGCAAACGAAATTCGTTTCGGAATCGCGTTCGTTGAGCGAAACGCGATTTCCCATAGGTTTCTATGAAAGAGAGGCCAAGAGCCATATCGCCGTTACCTCCGAGGAAAAAAAGCCTCAGTAATATGTAAATAAAAAAGTATGCAAGGCATAAAAGAGTTTAAAAAATAATGACAATGTTGTTTTGACTGCCACTCTGAGCACGAATGGTTCAAAAACGCCGCCTTAGAACATGTATATTACGAGTAGTTCAAGGGTTCCCTAGAACATGGATGTTATTGCAAGGGTTTTCCAACTCCCAAGTATATAATAAAAAAAGAAAACACTACTGTATGCATATATGTATGTATGTATAATCAGTATGAATTGACCAAGCTAACTATAATAGGCATTAATTTGCTTCGACTTGCCTGTAAAAAAAATAAAAATTGTTATTAATATTCAAAAAAGGTAAGAGAGTTACTTATTAGAATAAAAATTATATTCCATAACGCATTTTCTATTCTTATGTAACCTTAATTCATTCTATGTTAGGGATCATAACAGAAGAAAAAATTGTAATAGAAATAATGAATGTGACAGTACAGAAATCCACATAAAATTACATATCCACTACCAATGAATTCTCTACCATCTCAAACTATATTACACTGCATCTGTCAAGAAATAGGTAGTGTTTAATTATAAATACTTAGGAATAGTTATACAAGATAATTTAAAATAGAACATGCGCAGTGAAAAGTAGTTAAAAAAAACTCAGAATTTATGCAAGAATCATTTATAAACTCAAATACATAGTTGGTAATAACTTTTCAAAAGATATTTTCTGTGCATGGGTTTACTCAAATATAAATTATGAGTAATGGTGTTTTGGGTCGTTCTGGCTGCGCCGCACCAAAAATTGTTCCGTTCTGGCTTCATCAAGTTTTAAAGATAGGAAACATTGACTTTTTTTATATGTAAACGAGTAGGCTTACATTTTTATACATTTTTAATATTAGAAAATAAAATTTGTTAGAAAATAAATTTTTAATATTTCTAATTTTTTTTTTGCATTTGAAAGGCTAACATTTTATGCAGAACGGAACCATTTTTGTGAGGGAGCAGCCAGAACGGGACAATTTTTGGTGCGGCGTAGCCAGAACGACCCAAAACACCACTACTATTATGGAATATGTGTCTGGAGAGGAGCGTATTATATGGAAATAATATGCAATTTAGAGACCATTTTTATAATAAATTAAGAGCATTAATAAAATGCTACAATGGATAATAAAATGGTACAACGCCATATATTGACATTCGAGATAGAACTACATGTACAGAATTTACATATTCATAATCAGAAATGAAGAATTGCTAACAAAAAATGCAAATGGAACAAAATGCCGCCAGTCAGTCGAGTGGTTAGGGAGCTAGCTTCTGACTGTGCAGGTCCGGGTATAGATGTCTACTAACACTAACAAATTCCTTGGACAGATCGTAAAGATCTCTTGGGAATGACGTGACGATCACATCATTAAAGAAATAGAAAAAAAACCCATCATCGAATAGATATAGAAATAGTTATCAAGTGCCTATAAAACTAACGAAACTGTATTTTTTAAAAAAGTTTTTGTTACACCACTCAAAAATAACGAACTCCATCTCCTCAAATAATTACAAAAAATTGCAATGGAAACATATCGCAGTATCTTTTATACGATCAAAAACACAAATATTGATGCAGTGATTTCAAATAAATTATTGTACCAATATAAATTTAAAAACTATGTGTAGAGTAAAATATATGGAGTAAACATAAAAGAGTTGTTGCTGAAAAAAAATATTCAATAACAAAAAATCATATAGGCCTGCTGGAATGACCCTACAGTCCGTCCCTTGGAGTTGCATCATGTACTTATATGTACTTATTTTGTGTCTTTGAGTAATCTACGTTTGTATTTGTATCTGTGATTTGTTTTAAATTAAAAAAAAGATTCCACCAGAAAATTCACAAGCAGTAGAAACTATTTCAGATACACTTGAAAAAAACTCAGATAGCGCTATTTCCTCATCGCTCGACGCAAAAATCAAGTTTAAGCTAAAAATTGAAAGAAAGAAAAAAAATCAATATTAGTTTATGAAATATCTAGCAATAACATCTCTCACGAAACGAATAAGAAAACATCCAAGAAAACACTTGTTTCTTTTCATTCGTCCTTTTTTTCCTACCGAATTCCGTTTTTTTCCCCACCCAAAAAAAAAAAAAAAACCGGAATAGTTACATTCCCCTGTAGCGGAAATGTATCCCTTGCTCCCGTTTTTTTAATCCAGTTTTTTTTTTTGTCTGGGGGAAAAAACATTTTCAGTGACACTCTTGAACTCGATTTTTTTCTCCTTTCCATTTCTATAGTTATTTTTACTTTTTCTATTTCCTTTTGTTGTACGCACCGAGTTTGTTATGTTCTAATTTTTTTTATACATTTTTTTTGGTGGAGGGGTAAGAGAAAGTTTCATTTTGGAGCGTTTGAACGTGTCCTCAGTGAATGGATGCAGTGAGAGAAAATAATAATAAAAGGAAAAAGAAAAATCGAGACCTTAGTGTGCTAAAAGAAAATGAGACGGTCCATAAGAAAGAAAAGAAAATTACGGATCCAGAAAACTCATTGGCTCAAGAAAAAAGAATGTGAACAGAAGTCGATATTGTTCTCCTTCTCTCTGTTCCCATTCCTATTTTTTTAATATATATTTTTTCTTCTTCTTCTATGCATGTATTCATTTATTCATCTTTTAACCTTCTCGCTACGTGAATGGCCGCCTTTCGGAGAAAGTTGTCTTGTTTCATTTGGATCCTAATTAGCGTGAAGTTGAAAGGAACCAAATTTCTTTTTTGTGTCCGTATGAAAAGAGACTTACTTTCTTTAGTCCTCTTTTGGTCTTTGATGAGACATGTCTCCTAACAAAGTGTCTTTTGTGGGACTGTTTTGAGGTGATCGAAATCCGCGGTATTGATAGATAATATATTAGCTTGATCAGCGTTTTTTTTTTTTTTGGTAGGCGCATGTTCACCTACTATAAGTGTCTTTTTCGTCAGATGAAAAGGTTTCCATGTGGTCGAAAAGGAAGAAGACCACGCACTAGAATTTGTTCGTACATATTTGTGAAATTAAGGTTCAGCCCTTAATCTGAAAAAGAATATTGAGGCTTAAAAAAAGAAGACATAAAAGTAAAATTATCAAGCAAAGAAGTATAAATGTACTTAAAATATTATTTAGCCAGTGATTTATTTCAAATTTAGCGCTAATACTTTTGATTTCATGAGTTATTCTATTCCAACAAATTGTTTCACATATTTCTAATTCTATTTTCTTTTGTACATTATCAAACTGTTTTGTTCATTACTTCTGTCTCCATCAACCGCATTTTCATGTATAGGCCTCGGCCAACATTATTGTATAAATAAATAAATAAATAAACATCAAGACGAAAATGTATTAATAACACCTTGCGCGCATGTTAAAATAGCTTGACATCAATTTTAATTGAGTAAAAATTGATTAAAAACAAAGAAAACTTATGTTCACAGTGAAGCGAAAGATTGAAATGTTACTGACTCAATCTAGTTTAAAATGATATTTAAAAAAATATATACTTATATATATATATTTTAAATTTCATTTTTAACAAGATTGAGTCAATAACATTTCAATCTTCTGCCTCACTTTATGAACGTAATAGTTTCCTTTATTCTTTGTTTCTTTCCTTCATAAATACTTCAGATCTATTTATAAATATTTTATTCATAATATATATGTGAATCAAATATTTTAGATCTCAACATGTGACCTCACTTTATGGATAGAGCAGAACCTTTATATTGGATAAATTTTTATTCAATTATATATTTATGTATGCAAATGCTGATTTATCATGCGCACAACATGTTAATAACGCATTCTTTTCCTAATGCTTGAGCATAGCCTTTGAGGTTTTTGACCGTGTTAAATGGTAAAAAGACCCCCACCCCCCTTAATATCAAAATTCTGTAGCAATGGTGGAAAGACCTGCAGGAGATGCCGAATATAAGTTTTAAAATTAACCCAAAACTCAGCAATTATTTTAAACATTCAAAAAGTACAATTGGAAAATATTTCGTAAAACTACTCCGAGAGAAATACAGAATGCCATGCTATCAAAATCCAAAACTTCGTCTTTAAACCAGTTAAATTCGATGACGGAATTTAGAAAATACCAAAAAATTTTCTTAAATTATGAGAGAGAAAAATTGATCATACATCAAAGACTACTAAAATCCAAAAAAATTTATCCTTCGAAGATAAACCTTCATATTCTTTTCGGACGATCTAATAGAATTCAAGACGTTCAATTCGAAGATAAAATCAATAATTTTTATATTGTGACATATTTGTCATTCTTTCGATCGGAATTCCAATTCGTTTCTGGACTTTCACTATCTTTGCAAAAGGATGAGAAGAAAAGAACATCTTGAGGAAAAGAAAAGAGAAAGGCTTTAATGGAAAAAGATCTTGGTAGTATCTCATTAACTGTCCTTCATCTTCTTATCTAATTTCTCTCTCTCTCTCTCTGGCCTTCTATCTCATGGGAGTCGACCATCTTGTTACATCAGCTACTGTCTCCCCCCCCCCCCCCCGTATTTTTTTTTTAAGAATCAAGTCACGAGTTCTTGTCACGGAATTGTTTCACTTCTTCTTTTGGTACACGATGAAGGCAACGAAAACGGATACAGTAGTCGTTGCAGTTGTTCGTGGATGGCGTAAGCTTCGCCGACATTCATTTGGCGTGAATTTCAGATAATGTATCATCAAGTTTTCTTCTCTTTTTTTTGGCTTTTTTTTTTCTTTTCTGTTCACGAGTAAAATTTTTATCAGCAGGAATAATTTGGTTCTTGTTTTAGCTTTAATTTTTTTTTTTTAATGTAAAATTTAATTATTGAAAGAAATTTGGATTTGATAGGTTGTTTTCTTAGATGACCGCTTTAATAGAACTATGATATAAATTGTCGTAAAAATTGCTGGCATGATTGCTGGACCACATTTGTTTGATTTGTTGGACGCTGGATATTGTTGACCACATCATTGTTTGAAGTTTGTTGTGTGTGTTTGAAGCTCTGTTGATCTAGTATTAGGGAATGTTAATAAGGTCCATTTCGAAAATATGGCTTTCTCTCCGGTGCTGTCTTGTAAAATCTTCTTTGGTGCAGGGCCGTCTTAGGAAAATCATGGGCCCCCGTGGCCAAGTGATTTTTCTGAGGCCCTACTTGGAAAAATTCTTAAAAAATTCACCTACTTCTCTTTTTTTCCAGGCCCCTCTTTTCTTGAGGCCCTCGGGCCGTGCCCGGGTGAGCCCATGCGTTAAGATGGCACTTCTTTGGTGCCTTGTAAAGTCCTCATGGATGCCATGTAAAGTGCTCTGGGTCTTGCAAAATTCTCTTCGCGTTGTAAAGCCCTCTTTGGTGCCTTGTCAATTTTTTTTGTTTCGTGGGTTCCTTGTCAAGTCCTTTTGGTCATGTGAAATCTTTTTGATCTTGTAACATTCTCTTTTGTTTCTTGTAAAATTCTTTTTGATTTCTTGTAAAATTTACTTTTGTGGCTTGCAAAGGCTATTTCTGGGGTCTCGTAAAGTTTATTTTTGGTACCTTGTAAAAGTTATTTTGACTTCTTGTTAAGTCTTCTCTGGTATTTTGTAAAGTCTTCTCTGGTATTTTGTAAAGTCTTCTCTGGTATTTTGTAAAGTCTTCTCTGGTATTTTGTAAAGTCTTCTCTGGTATTTTGTAAAGTCTTCTCTGGTATTTTGTAAAGTCTTCTCTGGTATTTTGTAAAGTCTTCTCTGGTATTTTGTAAAGCCTTTTCTGGTGTCTAGTAGTCTTCTCTGGTGTTTTGTAAAGTTCTCTTTGGTTTTTCATCAACTCCTCTTGGTCTTAGAAATTTTCTTTTAGGCTTTGTTCGTCCTCTTTTGTGCCAATAATGTATTTTTTGATATTTACATTTTCATCATGATTTCATTAAAATTATTGATAGAAATCAGAATTTGATAGGGTTTTTTCCATAGGTGATAAATTTTAGAGAAATTCCTGTAAAAATTACAAAAAACAATTATTAGATCATTATTGAAATCCTGCATTGTTTGTTACAGCATGGTTAAAAGTTGTTATTTTGAAGCGCCTCTGTTGATCAAATATTGGAAAATGCTGATAAATCCATTTCGAAAAGTTTGCGTTCTTTTATCATATTCTCCTTGTTCTCTTGTTAAGTGATCCTGGTATTGTAATGCCCCTCTTTGGTGACAACAATATTTTTCATGAACGGAAATTTCAGCATGTTGTCGAAAAACAATTCTGCTTTTCCCAACTTATAATATCTGTATTAGTTCCCGCTGCGCAATAACTGTCCTCTTAAAACGTAAACGCTTTGAATTACCAGTTAATCATAAACACACAAAATTACCTTGTACCCTTTCGTGAATAATTCACAAAAGAAACATCACGTGACTCACAATTTTGGCTGAAATATAAGAAAAATAAAAATTCAAGAGAAACTTTTCGATGAAGGCGTGACTCTGGTTGAGGTTAGTAGAGCGAAAATGATTGTTTTCTGGCCGCAGTCACAGGTGTCAGGTTAACCTTATTTATTATTATCATTTTTTTTTTGTAATGTATATTGCGTACAATAACACTCTATGAAAAAAAAGATAAGGGAAATTACGTATATAAAAAATACACGTATAATGGTTTTTCATAGAGATTCCGTCGTAAACTGATAACATCGGTTATAATAAGAACTGTGTTGTCCATTCGGATTAAGTTTAGCCTTATTTCATGAGTTGTGTTTTTTTTGTGGGGGGGGGGGGGGGAAAAGCAATGATCTAATTTTTTTTTTGATAATACTATCTGAAAAAAATAATGTTTAAGTGATTTTCTTTGACCTTAAAATTATGGTGATTCCGACGGGTAATTGATCGGCTGGGCGGGGTTATGTTACGTGAATTATTCGCGATCATCAGTGTGAAAAAAATATCACCTGACATACTAGATATTATGGTTGCGGGTGGTGTTCCGGATCCCCGAGTCTAACCGGAGGAGCGGGGGTGGCGAATTAGATGCAGAAAAATTAACGCTGGAGTCCCTGCAGAAAATGGTACGATCTCGATACTTATACGCTAAGACCATCAAGGAATGAGGGGAAACTTACCATGAAATTGCAAAATTGTGATGTTTTTCAGAATTTATATAGCTTTTTTTCTTTCTGTCAGAAACAGGGTTCTCACTAGCTTTTTATTAACTTTAGCGCCCAAAGAAAATATAATTTTCCCAGACTACCACGTACTCCATAGCACATTTACAGATCACATAAGTAATGGGCGGTAATGTTGCCCATCATTTGAGTGACTCGCGACATACTTACGAATCAGTTGTTTGACTCGCTGCACAGTTCCAGAGTACTTACGTGGCTCGCAGAATATTTCTAGATCCCTTGAATCACCGGTGTCAGACTTACAGATCCCTTAAGTGACCCGGTGCACATTTACAAATCATCCGAGTGACTCACGGCACAGTAACATATCATTAAAATAGTCCACAACAAATTTACAGGTCATTCAAATCATCCGCGAGAAATTTACAGATCATTTAATTAAGTGACACGTGATTTTCAAACTAATGACTTGGCTCCCGTTCTCCAAAATGTCTAGCATCCTTGATCTAGAGACCTTATAAATACTCGATATTTGAATAATTTTTTTTTAATAACGTGATCTTTACGTATTCCCAAGAGATCAGCATGATGCGTTTAGGGAATTTGTTAGTGTTAGTAGACATCCATGCCCGAACCGGAATTCGAACCTAGACCCGCACAGTGAGAAACTAATTCCTTAACCACTCGACTGCCAGGCGGCGATTAATAAGAAATTGTTGGATCCGTCCCGAGAAGTCTATGAGCAGCAGGTTAATTTTTATATATTGTGGGGTTTCCCATACTGGGTGACGTCGTTAATTTTGGAAGGGAGTGTGAGCTGGAACTGCCCGAGGAGAGTCCTTGAATGCTCAGCCTAAAAATTCATCAGAAAAATTAAATCTAACTTTTTTCTCCCATCGTTTAAACTGTCACCGTTCTCCAGAATTTCCCAGTAATCCCTACAAAATAAAAGGCAACAACTGATTTTCACAGGCATGAAACGATGGCGGATCCAGGAACAGGGATGGAGATAAACCTTTTGCCGGTAATATCATCATCGTCATCATCATCAGTAGCAGAAGTTACAGTATGTAGTTGTTTTCCGAAAAGAAAACACAACGGCCTCATCTCGTAACATTTTTCAAGAGAAATATGTAAGAAAGCAATTAAGAACTGCTAACTGACTACTGAGTTTTAATTAAAAATAACTAATTAACCTCGCCCCCCCCCCTCCTTCCGAATCTTAACACGGATGGAGGAGTCGATGGGGACGGTTCCGCCCGTCAGCTGTTGTTTGTTCCAGCTTCTCAAAATGTTTTCTGTATTATTTTATGTACCAGATCTTGGAAAAATGGCTTTCGCGGAAAAGAATTCTTATTTAACACGTGAAGCTCAATCCAATGAGTTTTTTGAATTACGCCTCGTTTGCGTATGTACAATGTGTTCAGCTTGAAGCTGCGCCCACCGGAAAATCATAACGAGAGAAACTATTGGCTGAAGTAAGTGTCGCAAATGGTATTCACTAAATTTTAACGCATTTAACAAGCAGATTGATCATAGCCTAAACAAGGGTGGAGCTGTCAGGGTTCTAGTCCCGGGGCCCGGAACAGTAAACATCCTTTTTTTAAGAATTAAGAATTTACACTCGAATCAATAAATTATTCAGGACCAATAAAAGCTCCTGAAAAAAAAATGAAAAAATTTTTTGAGTCATTGAAAATTCAGAATTAACGAAAGAAATAATTTTATAATTATTAATTATTGGAAATTCATTAGTATTAAAAGAAATAATAATTTTACAATTACGTGTATTGATAATTCAGACTTAGTAATAGAAATAATTTTAGAGCTGATGAAAATTCACAATCAAATGAAGGAGATAAATTTATGATAACTAAAAATTCAGGATTATTAAAAAATATAGTTTTTGAATTATTGAAAATTTGGAATAAAGGGAATAAATAATTTTATAACTGTTACAAGTTCAGAATAAATAAATAAAAAGATTTTATAATTAATATGAATTCAGAATTAACGAAAGAAATAATTTTGCAATTGTTATAAACTAATAATTAATTAAAGAAATATATAATTTTCTAATCACTGAAAATTCAGAATTAATGGAAAACTATTTTCATAATAAATGAAAAACTATCATCAGAATTAATGAAAGCATCACTTTAAGAATTATTGAAAATTTCAGAATCCAGGAAAGTAGTAATTGTGAAATACCATGAGGAAAAATCATTGAATGCAGTTAAGTATTTGGTCCAATTGAAGATTAACAGTTTCAGCGGCATTGACGAGATATCTCGCCTCCTTTATTGAAAGCCTTTTATTTCAGCATTGAGAGGCCTAGACAATTTTTCAAAATGATTTCTCAATATATGACAATTTTCTCCATACTCATTAGTTTGCTAAGAGAAAATCGGAAGAAAAGCCTACTTCATTAAAGAAGGTATGACATTCTACAGAGGGATTAAGTGATTTCCACTATGCCACGGAAAAGGTTGAGGTACGATTTCAAATCGTATAAATGTCTCTTTCTCGAGCTCGACATTAGTATTCAGCTCAAGTGAAAACCTCTTATATATATAACCTCGACACACTTAATTCTATTTTTTAGACCGAAAAAAAGTTTTTATTATAATAAACCAATAAGGGAGGTTTACAAAAGCAATAATCGATCCACTATCAATGGGCGTTCCTCGTGTATGAATCGAATGTTTTGTAGTGACTTGTTTCCGAACTGGAACTGGTCACGATTGTGTGAAAATGAAACGGCAGCTGCCCGATTGTATTCCTCTGGTCACTTAAAAAAAAAAAATCGTGATTCGTATGGACGGCCTGAACCGGTTGCATTATGCATGTAATAATAATAATAATAATAATAATAATAATATTTACTGTGTGCGTGAAACTCGGCAACTCTCTCCTTGAAGAGTCATTTCATCGTGGAAATTGTCAATAATTTTTTTTTTCATTTTTATTTTCAAGTGCCCAAAGGGCACAGATGTTATTATGTGAGTTGGAAATTTTCGGATGTGTGTAGTGCGTTAACTCATGGTCACGGAAGTAGAAGTGTTTCGATAAATTACTGTTGTATTTTCGGATCTTCTCTTTCTCCAGCGGATTACCATTGTGAAATCGATTCGATAGTTATTAAGATTCTTCAAGTTGGTTTTTCTTCGCGTCCAGAGTTAGTTCTTGAAATTAACTCCCGTGTAGTTTTTCATGTTTGACATGCTGCAATAATGTATTTATCTCCATGAAAAATGATTCAACAGAGACTCATTTTTCATTATCGTTTTAAGAGAAATAAATATATGTTATTCGCATGGGATTCATACGGTATCGTGCTCATGTGAAGATTTTTTTTCTTTGGGAGAATCGTGCTTTTCTGATAACGAACCAATTTCTTTTGGTCTGATTTGTTTGAGCAGCAATTCCGAAACTTTTCGACCATGCCAGTGTATGGAATTCGATTAGAATTGTTTTTTTCATTAACAGAAAGAGCCAGTTGGTCAATATCGAAAGATGGTCAATGTTGGTCAATATTTCTTTGATATAACATGAATTTTGGAAAATCTAAAATTTATGAAAGAAACACTTTTAGAATTATTAAAATAATCAGAATTAATGGAAAAAATAATTTATAAATAATTTGAAATTCAGAACAAAAAAAAAATACTTTTGAATTTTTAAAAATTCAGAATTGTTAGAAATTCAGTATTAATGAAAGAAATATTTTTAGAGCAATTACAAATTCAGACTTAATGAAATAAATGAACAACTTTGAAACATTAAAAATTTAGAATTAATAAAATGAATAATTTTAGAATCATCAAAAATTCAGGATTAACCAAAGAATTAATTTTGAGAACATTATAAAAATTCAGAATTAATAAATGAAATAAATTTAGAATTATCAAATTCATAATTGATGAAGAAATTATTTTGAAACTATTAAAACTCGAAAATTAACGCATGGAAGGATTTCATCATTATTAAAAATTCAGAATGAAGGAAGTAAATAGTTTTAGAATTGCTGGAAATTCATTATTTGATATGTCCTGTGACCATTGGGTACGTGATGAATATGTGTTACGGTTATTGTGTTCAAAAATTATGTAAATATGATCAAAACTTTCGTACACCATTACTGTACAAAATCGGGACGAGCTGAAATACGAAAATGTCCCGTAAAATAAGGGACGTATGGCCACCACAGTCATCGGCCAATGGACGGAGCCGAATTCTTCGCAATTGTGGAATTTATTTTGAAGACGGTCCCCCGAATTTTTCTCAGTTATCTAGGATCAAGGAATAAAAAAAATAAATAAAATCAAAACCAAAATAAAATATCACTTTCAAAAGAAAACGAGAAACGGCGAGAGTAATTCCGCTCCAGTGAAAAATGGGTGACGTCATTGAAATCTCGCGATTTCTCGCTCCGCCAATTCTTGTTCTTCCAAACTCACAAACTCCTGAAAAAAATAATAAAAACTTTGTAATATATATTTTTCGTTTTTTTTTCCTTTTTCTTACCTGGACTTTTTCGGTATTGGGAGGATTCAAGTCCTTTAAAATATAAGGTTCAACTCCCGGAACGCAATTTCCCAAATAGCAAGGATATCAACAATGTCTTTTTCTTTCGCCTTAACTGACTGGCCTCCACTCGATAGTTGCCATCCAAAGAAAACTAACAAAAAAAAAAGATTCAGTTTGTGTATCGGGAGTACAGTCGCCATTCCGGGTAATATACGATGATGCTTCCGGGTAAATTCCGTAAGAAAAGACAAAATAACAAAGCAATAAATATAAGGACTCCGAGAAAAGATATCTACTCTTGTGATTTATTATTAACATTACTCTGATGTTGCGTTGACACTGGTTTTCTCAGCTTGAGGTGGGATAACCGGTGTACTGTTGTTCTTATCCACAGCCAAAGAGTTAAGGTGGAAACACACTACACTGCCGTTGCGGCATCATATCAGACATTATACGGTGTGCACGCTGGTGTGATGTTTTAAGATAATGATGCATTGAGGCCGAAACACACAACGATGAAGAATTTGTGAAATCTTATTCGTGGAAATTCAGCGACGTACAAATTATGTGACCTGGAATTCGAACGGCACAGAATTTCCACGAATCAGAATTTAACACGTCTCTGGCATGACGTGAAATCACGTCACGTCAGTGTGGTGTGTATCCGCCTTTAGACAGCAGTACTACGCCATTCACATAAACAGGGCCGGACTTGGGTAGATGCCACGGGTACGGGCCGTAAAACTGGAACTTATTGCGAAACGATTGGATATTATCGCTCTGATTCCGTATAATATTTTACGATAACTGCTTTTCACAAACCAGAATTTTATGAAGAACTGTCAATTTAGTAACATCGGTAGTGAGCTCGCAAACCCCTACGTCTTTGAATGGGGGCCTCGATTTTCGACAGGACCCCAGACAAAGATTTTTAGCAATCTTCTTATATTGATTTCCAAGAAAATTTATAGTTTTGAATATTGAAAAATATAAGATCGATACGTAAGCCCCCCCCCCCCCTCCCAGAGTCCTTTCAACCTTTCCCATGACGGGGGCGGCATGGTCTTAACAGCGTCGTGAGGACTCGGGGGAAAAAATCATCTCTGGGCCCGTCATCGTTTCACACTTTATAAGTGCTAGTTACCCCGATTCAAGATACTATTTCATGTATAGACATTATTTTGTTTGTAAATGTAACGTTAACGAATGGTTTCATAACCACCTGCACTATCCAGTATGCCCATTCGTTTAGACGGCCCTGCTTTCTGGAAACTCGTCGAAACGATTTTTTGACGGATCTGAATTCCACGACATTTTTGCCGCCTCCCCAAATTGGTATTTACAAAACTAGATAATCTCTGGGCCTGACATCCTATCACATCTTTCTCGTAATATTGAAGAGGGCCGCAAACTGTCCTCCCACCGGGTCATTGATTAAGGACTGAGTCCCCCCGGCCTGCACATCAATCCCACTTACCAATCTACTATCTCAGAATGATGCCTGAAGACATTAAGTGAATCTGGGCTATTTAAATTTTTGGATTGTTAGATAACGTGTATTTATTCAGATACGGCCAAAAGAATTGATGTACAGGACTACTGAGACGTGACTGAGCCACACAAGTCACGGATCCCCCTTGTGTTAATACCATACCGGCCTCGCTATGCAATTCTGAGCTTCGCAAAACCGGTTTTGGAGTAGTGGCTACACAAAATCGACCATTAAAATAGCCCGCGCTGTGCTATTGACACTTCAAAACTGGTACTTCCACGAGTTGGATCTCCGCAGTGCTGCGGATGTGGATCCGACTTTTTTAGATCTTTTGATTCATAAAATAATCACTTCAAATCATAAATAGACACACAAATCAATATCTCCAGCTCACCGCGATGCCTCTGACAAAGCTTGGCAACGGCCCAAAGAGCCGCGACGCTCACTTTGAGAAACACTGGCCTTTAGCATAATGCTGAACTTATGCCTCCGATGTAACAATAATTTTTCTGCAACAAAAATTTTTCTTGGTCCACAGAGTATCATGATATTCAGATTTCACTGTAATTATTATTATTTTTTATCGTCAGGAATTTAATAAGTTCATGGTGGTTAATCATTTATTTTTAATTATTATATCATAATAATTATATAATTATAGGTATTTACAGTAGTTATTGATTAATTTATAAGCGGCAACAACTAAGAAGTTCATGATGGTCAATTAATGGCCATTAAAAATGGGCGTTGACTTGATAAAAAAACCGAAGTGAAAACGTTTACAAGCGTATTTCGGGCTTTACCAACTCACCTTTGTAAAACCTAGGTCTTACCCATGACCACCACAAGGATGGGGCTGACAGAGGTCCAGCCCTGGGACCCTGATGATTCTCATCAAATTTTTTCTCACACTATAAATTCAGCGCAAAAGTGCCCCCCCCCCCTGGAAGTCTGTACTCGGGGCCCGCAAAAGAACCCAACCTACGAGCCCTACTCCATAATGTGTGGGCCATGGCATTATCAGTGAAACCCAGGTTTTATACCAGTCTTCGGGGCTCTTTTACCGAGTCTTTAACATATAAAAATTCGAGATTTTCTACCCCCCACATCGCAAAATACCCGCTGAAAACTCAAATTAAGTTGTAAATCTTGGGCATTGAACCGGAATAAGAACCAAACCGACGTACACGAGAAGTTTTTATTTCTCAGATATAAAATATATATCGCGATATGATTGGCAATATAACTTACGAGCAACATGACTATCCGTAGAATGTACATCTCTCGCCAACTCTTTCTATAGATCGATCCCGTCCATGATGTAGCAACGAAAAGAAAAAATGGCAATAAATGAATTATACGAGAAGCAAAAAAAAAACCCCCAAAGATGGCAGATTTACGATATGATTTGCCTTTCATTTTATAGCCCGAGGAAAATTAGTACCTCGTTCGCAAAAGAGGTTCTTATTATTTTTTTTAATAATATCCATTCAACGAGGACCTCCCATGATGTTTTTCCACGGACCTGAGCTTATTATTAGGTAGATCAAAAAGACATGATAATACGGAAATTGCTTTTAAACGTAGCTGTGATTTCGGGGTTTTTTTTCCCGACCTTCTAATTATAGTGTGTGACGTTGTTACGTTATAATAAAATCTAGCCAAAAAAATGAAATGCAAAAAATGTCGCCGTCTTATGTGATGTCGTTTTCTCGCGAGGACTCGTGCCGGGATGAGAGATCGACCTACCATTACGTGGCTATCCGTGGACGTTTCATATCAAGGGCGCTCTCAACCTTTGGGAGAGTGCGTGGGCCAGTTCGTTGGTTTGGAAACGTGTCGCGGGTCGCTTAAGTAATCTGTAACTGTGCCGTGAGTAACTCGAGATATGGGGAATTGCACGCTGGTCGTTTATGTGCTCTGCTGCACCTAGGCTATTTGTAAATATGCCGCTGGTCATTTGGTCGTTTGGACGACCTGTAAACTTGCCGTGGGGGCCACTTAAGTTATCTTTAAATGTACCGCGGGTGACTGAAGTGATCTGTGTATGTGCTACGGGTTGCTGAAGTGATTTGCGGATGTGTCGCTGTTGCTTGAGTAATCTGAAACTGTGCCACTGGTCACTTAAGTGATCTCTAAATTCATCGCTGTATTTCTTTAGTGATCTGAAACTGGGCTGCGTTCCACCTAAGTGATTTGCAACAGCATCCCAGGTCACCTAAGTGATCTTTAAATGTGCTCCAGGTTATTTGAGTGATCTTTAAATGTGATTCAGGTCACTTGAGTGATCTTTAAATGTGCTTCAGGTCACTTGAGTGATCTTTAAATGTGCTCCAGTTCATTTGAGTGATCTTTAAATGTGATTCAGGTCACTTGAGTGATCTTTAAATGTGCTTCAGGTCACTTGAGTGATCTATAAATATGGCGCGGGTCACTTAATTGATCTATAAATGTGCTATGGGCCACGTAATTTATCTGTAAATGACGGCCCCTTAATTTATCTATAAATGTGCCGTAGGTCATTGAAGTGATCTGGAACACCGCCCAGGTCGCTTAAGCGATTTGTAGATGCGCCGCGGGTCACTTAAGTGATCTGGTAACGTTCCACTTGTCTCACTTTTTACCAAATTAATGTTGAGGTCGCGGGCCACATAAGATGACTCTGAGGGCCACATCTGGCCCGCTGGCCATGGGTTGAGCTTGTATGCATTACATACCGTAGCAAAGGAATCGTAATTACAAGATAGGTGGATAAAATTTCATGCCTATTAATTTATTCTTTCCGTAAGAAATATTCGTCGTTTGTTCTGCCGCGAGATGGATAATATGACAATTTGACATTTTTGGACATCGGCTAATCCGTTCCCCCACCCCCCATAGTAATTTTTTTCCGTTTTAATTATGGAATCGCGAATCTTTGGTAGTAATTATCGTCCGCGACGTTTTCGCAAATTATTATTTTCTCTCCTCTGGGGAGGGTTGGATAGATTAAGAGTCCATGGATCGCTCATAAGGACTGGTAGTTGAAGCAGAAGTAAAAGAGAGAGAGCGACGCTGCGTGTGGTCGCTTGAATGATGTAGCGTAATAAATTTCGCCGGGGTAAATTATTGTAATTAATCCTCGCTTGTCGTTTATGATGTTGTAAAAAGACGGAGGCCCTATGGTAAAGGATGTTGCCTTTATTTTTTATTTTTTGCTTCTTGGCTTTGCTCAGGTATTATTGAGAGAGAGACAGTTCGTTGTCGAAATATGGGTGTGTTGCTTACCTGTGACAGATGATTGTGTTCGGTTATTTTTTTTGTTTTGTATTATCCACATCCGTGCGTGATGGTGTCTTCGAGATTATGCATGAGGATCGTTTTGGGTAGAATGTTTGATGACGAGGGCGTATGTAGATTTCGCCCGATGACCATCGTGTAATCGAGAAACGATTAGGATTATTTTTGATGGATTGGGATTTTTGATGATTCATTGATGACACTGTATTAATTGACGTAGCGTTAATTGTGTTTTCATTATTGTTGTTTCAGGATGAACGGTTTGAGATGAGAACTGCACATACGTGACCGTAGCGAGATAGGAAATTTTATTAGTACATAGTTACGTTATCGTTTTATTTTGGCTCCTCTTTCGAATAAATGTGGTGAGTATATTCAAAATACTGATTTTGCTTGGAGTATTATTTTATATTTATTCATGAGGTGGTGCTGAATTCGTGGTAAAATGTTTAAGGGATGACAGAGTACACACACAAATAACATTTTTCCTCCAAAGAATGCATAGGTGCCAGTGAAGCATTTAGGTGCCCAATTGGCATGCTTATCTACCATCGTGAAGGTTGTTGTCAGGGTCCCGGGTTCGAACCCGAGGGAGGATATAGATAAGATATTTTCCCTAACGAACTCGAGGCGACCACCGATAGACAGCGCGCCTTCACTTCCAACTCATCTCACTAATGGCAGTAAATTGCAATATAGCGATATGGCCGGAGTTGGTGTTTGGTGAAGTAGTGAAGCATTTAGACTTCATAGGAAATGTGCCTTCAGATATTGACACAGCGCAGGCCACATTAGTCATTTTATTGAGCCCCGCGGGTGACTAAGCTATACTACGCACATATTACGGAAGAGCTGGGAGGGTTACTACTTGTTTCACGTACCGAGCGTTGGAGATTTCTGCTCCAGGTGCTATTAAGTGAGAGAGAGAGAGGGAGAGCTGCAATAAATTGCATGCTTTCTGTATGTCAGGGCAGGATGAATCCCAGGCGCCAAGTCTCCATAGCGACTAAGAAATTGGTATTGACGCCTTAAATTTTCTTTGTTAGTTACTAAATTGCAGGCTGAGAGCAGCATGAAATGTTTTAAATTTATTACAGCAAATCTGCCAACATGAAAGAACGGTACAATATGCCCTGGAAAAGTTACAAGAAAAAATTTTCCTGGACCTTTTTCTTCGGGAATTTTTTTTGAGCCTAAAAAATTGTGCTGGTACTCAATGTTTTGATTTTTGTCCAACCAAAAAAATTATAAATTTTTCATTCACGTGATAAATGGTTTTTATGATTTTTTGAGCATGCAAAGCATAAGTGTTCCCTACCGGTGAAAAAGAAAAATATGTATATATAAGAAATTATAAATTGAGAACTTCGAGGCAGAAACTGTGGTCCACGAAACCTAAATGAACGTTTCCACATTTATTGAACCACCAATGAAAACATTTGTGGCTCTTGATACCATGAAACGAACCACTGATCCTCGGACCACTGAGTGCGGAACACTGACGAGAAATCTATGCCTTAAGGAGATAAGAATTTTTTACAATTCTTGTATTGCTTTCACTTCTAATTCGATTGGGCATGAATAACATCTTAGGAGGCTGTAAGAGTCCAAACGCGTTCCAATGTATTATTCTCTGACATGCAATGTTCGTTTTAATTGCCGAGGTTCTTATCGAGATGTCTACGGATCACAAGTCCTTAGAAAGATTTCAGGGGGTGAACTATCTCTGCAGTCCTTAGTAACTACTAGTCCTAATGAACTACCGGTCGGAGGACTGCAGCTAAGGACCGCTTTAACTACTAGTAGTTAAGAGGTACTATGAACTACCAGTCCTTAAGGTCACGTGACGTGAAACAGTAGTTAGAGGGAGAGAAAATTTTTGGTTTCGAGAGTAACAGATCGCTAACCAATCGGGATGCCGTTTGAAGCCTACAACTACTACTAATTATTTAACAATCGTTTTTCCGCAGTGGGTGGTGGCAGCGATTTCATGTTTACAACTGATTGTAAACAAACTTTTTTTTCCGAGGGACTCGCCACACATTTTTGTCACCCGTGCTTTGCAATTTTTTTTACTCTAACATCGCCAGCTAGTTTAATTATTTTGTAAACGTATGAGACGTTGCATTTTTCATCTTGCGACTTTTTTTAGAATAAGATTCGCTATTTTTCTTGTCCGAGCTCATGGATCCCACTTTTGGATACTTGAAAAAGCGAGTATCTGGGACCCCAGCGGCATATAAGCGGGTCGCATACTGATGAAATCAAAATTTGAAAAAAAGAAAATTCTTACAACAAAATGCAAAACTTTAAATTAAGGTTACCGGCACTAGTTGAGCCTACGGTCGTAGTGTGCCTTTCCGGGCAGACTTTCCTTTTTTTTTGGGGGGGGGGCTCTTCTTGAAAGGGTTATTATGCAAAATAATTATAGATTTTTGGGCCCCCCAATTCGCCTCGGGGGCCCTACTTGAGGCCCCAGCTGAATACTATTTTTAATATTGAGTGCCACTTTTTTTTAAGACCAATTTGTTAAAAATGATGTTTTATTATCCATTTTTATTCCTTTTTAAATTCATTGAAACAATGAATTGCAAATTATTTTCGGAGCAACTAAAATATTAAATTATTGATAATTTATAATTAAAAGAATTAACTGCCTTGCTGCATATTGTAGTTCTATATTTTAAACTATAGGTTTCTCCTCAGTATTAAAAAATATCAGAATACGATTTTCTATGAATGAGCACTTACCTGTTAATGGAAGTGAATACTTCAATATTTAAAATATATATACGTCTATATTAAAGATCTTTCATCAATTTATCTGTTTCATATTTAGCTTCCAACAAATAATTTCACCTGATAACTTTCATTTTGACAATATATTTCATTTGAGTTGATTAGAAGATGAATGATTGATTGAAATTGATTAATAGAAACATGAATTAAATAACAACTTGCACATATGATTTGTCATACAAAAACATTTTATTTCAAACATATGTTCATAGAGAGTTATCATAATCACAATTTATTGGTTGTACTTTTCTTAGAAATCGCATCTTTCAAGAATATAATTTTTTAAGATTCATAAATTTTCATCTGCATCTTCAAATGTTGATTTACCTGAAATTAAAAAGAGGAAGAAAAAAAAACACTTTTATTATGCTTATCAATATTTAAATGTACTGTATATTTTATTTCAAATTATAACGCAGTCTTTAGTTGTATAAGTAGAGATAATTCGTGCACAATAGCACTTAGTCGACATTGAGTCGTCTCGCCACCATTTTATCACAGTAGGATCCAAAATGTATAAACTGTGTTTTGCAAGGGAGGCCTGGCGTTCCACATAGATGCACATGTTCATGTCTAGATGTATTTACCTAGGGCTTGGAGCAACTAAATCTTATTTAGAGCTCCGAAATCTTAAGAGCCAACATTGCAAAAAAAAAAATTCATACTGACACCTAAAATTTTCTATGCAGATCATAAAATATTTGGAGTTTATGTCTGAATCTTCCAACATGTCAAGATCATCACTAAGTGCTGAAAAAGTTGAATATAATTTTTTTTTACTTCGGATTATTTCTTCTAAAAATATGCTTGGTTTCCAAAAAATTTGGCCCGCGCCTTTTTCAATTTTTCGAGCCATGTTTCTACCCTAAAATTTTGGTCAGACAGATGAAGTGCAAAAACCTATTGGCACGCAGCTTACTATATATTTTCACTCTACTCTTTCAGCTTTGCTCTAAAACACATCCTTAGCAACCTCTTGTGGATCGGGGAACCCCTATTTAAATTAACATAGAAATTTTGCAGTGTTGTATGGTCTCACTAGTTAAAAAGTATGATATTATTTGTCGTCAAGTATATTGTTTTAATATTTTCATTCACAAAATTTGCTCATCAGTAAATATAACACGTTTTTCAAAGAATTAATATTGCTTTTCAGTTAGTAAAGCTTCTAAAAGTTTTTTTTTAATGTCCTCCCTCTCATTTATATAGCCAAGACAAGTTTTTCAACAGTACATGTTTTTACTTGCACTGGTCAAATTTTGAGTGGTATAGGTAGCCATTAAGAAATCGTCTATCTTAATTTCCTCAATTCAATTATGTCAAAAACAGTTGTTCTTTCAATAGTATATGAAAAAATTATTATAAAGATAATTACTCATAGCAAGATATTTCTCGAGAGAAACCAATAAGGTATGGACTAAAAACAATGCCACCTTTCCCCCTTGCTTATTTTGTTTTTGCACATATAAAATGTGTCGCTGAAATTACAATAATTTCAGAGGGAAGTATGTTTCTGTTGAGTTTTATATTGAGAAATATTCAAGTGATTGTACAGTTTACAATTTTTATGAATTTTCTCAACTTAAAATTGAATGTGTATAAAATAGGTTATTTTAATCATGGTGCAACATAAATAAGACACTGAAATACAACATTTCTTAATAAACATGTGAATTTATGTAATACAGCCTCTCCGAAACGCTATTATGATTATGATCTGATACAACGTCAAAATTCTGTGGGTGGGATGGTGGTGTTAAATCGGGTTCGACTGTATTTGTTCCACTAGGGTTGTTGATACAAATGAAATCAGTGAAAATGATGATTGTTAAAATTTATGTCATTAAATCATGCATGGAAATATTTCATTTTACATGAAAATAATAATGGAAACTGTTGCTCAAAGTCAAATACAAAGAATTAAAATTACCTTTGTTTGCTCTGGGAGAATTGTTTCGTAACCTTAAAAACCTTCACATTACTTCGTAGCTACCTACAGCCAAGTTCCTGGGAAACAAAATTTTTCAGAGTTAGAAAAGTCTCACAAATGTATATACACTAATATATATATAATCTCTCAGCTGTTTACTAACAACATTGTTAAAAAATAAATGCTTGTTAAAAGTTTCACTTCCATAACATCTCAAAATGTTATATTTTAAAGTTCTTAAATATTCGACATGGAAATTTGTTTTCTGTGTTTACCCATACACACAAAATCAAAAACAATTTTTGGCAAAAAATTAAATTTGAACACACACAGCAAGGCCATAACCCAAATACTGGAGTAGTAATACGTTTCAAACACTAATCTGCTTCCTCTAGTTATAATGTATATACCTCAATAAAAACTGTGCCTGAAATTCCAACTTTGTTTTTTAGTTCCATTGTACGAATTTCATTTTTCATATCAACAAAACAATATAATGATTCCTTATTAAATATTCCTCATCTCAGAGCGAGTTACAGAGTGCAATTTTTCAGGAAGTGGCACATGATTTTTTTTCTCAAAATTTAACTTCCACTAAGTATTACAATATTGTTCATTTGAACAGTTCAAAATATCAAATCTATATTTTAATCCTTTAGTGCACGAGTTTTACAAAAATTAATATTTAACATTACTGCCAATTTTTACCATGCTTTATTTCAATTTCACCATTACTCATCACAAAAAAATTATTAAATTTTTTATCATTTAGGTGCTATAATTTATTATCAATGAATTGTAGCTTATTAGTTACTTTGTGCATTGAAAGGAGGTTGATCTAAAACACAAATTTTCAATTTCCTTATTTATAGGCGATTATTATTAATTAAAATTATTCAATTTCCTTATTTATAGGCGATTATTCATAGCATAGTCATCCAAGCACAATTTTTATTGTGCCAACAATATTCAAATTATTTATTTACACACATGCTCAATTTATTTAGACATAATTTTTCATTGAAAAAAATTAATACGGCAAAAAACATAGAATGTAAAATTTCAATCTGATATTATCGTAATTGTAGATTTATATTTCATTTGCCATGTAAATATTTTCAATACAATCCAAAGTATACATGGGCTATTTGATATTTTTCAGCATTACCAAGTGGGATCCACTGCCCTATTGATTGCGTGACATTATGTCCATTTATATTTTTAAATAACGCATTTACCGAGCAAAAAAATATTAAGAAAATTTCTAAACACTCTTCTTATATAGTTCGATAGCAATAAAATAATTCTTACCTCAGTAATGAACATGCTAGCACTTCGTCGTGGCTTCGATCGCCGATGTCAACATCTGGTTTTGCAGGATATAATGATGAATCACTTCAACTTTGATGACATCGAAGACATAATCTAAGTTTTATCTGTCATTATTATCGTAAAAAATTGTTTAATTCGAAAAAAAAACAGCATATTTCATCACTAAATATCACAGCGAGAACTCGCGGCCAGAGACGAAATTTCCTCTTTTCCAAGATGGCCGCCGTGAACTACTTTTCTTGCTGCTTTAGGACTGGTGCTAGGCAGTCCTTAGCAGCGGTCCTAAGTAACTACTAAAAAAAAGTCCTTAGCTTAGAGATAGTATCGAAAAGTCGAACTACTGGCCAGCTAAGGACTTTTCGGCGCTCAACTACTTTTTTTCCGCTAAGGACCGCAGAGATAGTTCACCCCCAGGTTCGGGAAGTCCGTGGGCTTGGAGAAAAAACAATCAATTCAATTTTTTAATATAAATTTTTTGCTATATACCGAATAAAATTTTTGCAAAGGGCTCCGCGGACTTATTGCACAATGGATTCTCCATCATCTCTTAAAATTTGCACCATGTACACAGACAGTACTATCAACGTAATTGAAGACATTTAAATATCACCATATATTTTCTCATTCTTCTATAAAATCACCTATTTTTTTTTCAGATTAATCACTTATAATGATTTAAATTATGATAAATAAAATTACATTTCGATAATAATGAAATAAAAATACCACGACATCTACATTTTATTCATTCGTCATGATTGCGGATGTGTGGAAAAAGAATAGATCCCGTTGATTCTTCCATCGAGATGAGTCAAGAAAGTATGACGTCTGTATGAGTATGATCTCATAGCCTCATGAAATAATAATAATGGAGGGGGGAGAAGTAAATTGAAACGAATTTTTTCAGAAGACAGATGATGAATATTTTGATAAGCAACAGTAACAATGATAACAATAATAATAATATAGAGGAGATGAAAAGTTATTATTTTCGGTGTGTGATGCTGAGAAAAGGAAATGACGGTATAGAGCCATGCTGATGCTTTTCTCGCCATGTGTTGTCACAGTGTTGATTGATGGATTGGGCTCCAACTACTGTCTTATTTCAGGGACCCTTTTTTCTCATTTCCCATGACTTGAAGTCACGGTTTTGTCAGCAGCTTGGCTACATCCTTATTATTATTATCTTTTTGGATGATGAGATCCAAAAAACTCAAAAGATTTTTCCAATATTTCTTCATATTCCCAACCTTATGGATTAAATTTTTAGAAATTTGGGATATTTATATTCTACAGCCATTTTTTGATACACTTCCAGTGAATGTATATACGAATACTTCTTTCGGATAAATTCGCACGTAAAAAGATAAGAAAACAGAAGACTGAAGTTTAAACGTGAATATATTGTCTATCTTTTTCACCTTGAGTCCAGTTCAAACAGCCAATTTGGTAACCAAGCCTGAACATGCATTGACCAAAATATGATCTATCCGTATAATATCATTAGTTTCTATCAAATAATGTATTTTTTAGATGTAATGGAAACGATTTCATCATGGTACAGCACAACCGGGCTGGTACCCAAATATGAGTAAGAACGTGTATCGTTGGGGACTTGTCTAAATTATATCTGTCCTTAGATAGAGGCGTACGCAGGGGAGTGTTCAGAGGGCCCACGCTTCCCCACAGGCCGACCAAAAATTAGAAAAAAATATATATTTCTGTGAAGAAAATGAAATATCAAAAGGAAATACCCTTTATATGCTATATTTACCAATTTCTGTTAATTTGAAAGCCTTTTGAAGAGTGGAAGCTCAGAATTTCTCAGAAAGAAAACTTTTCTGACCCCTCAAAAGGTCGATTCTGCGTTTGCCCCTGCCCTTAGACAACACACAACTCTTATATTGATTGTCTAGTGTAAAAATGTGGTAGGTTACATTTCTTTGCAAAAATGGAGTAAATGTATGGAGTGATAAGTAGAAAATAAAGCTGAGTTTCAACATTCACTGATGTGCTATGTGAATGCATTTTTATGCAACTCTAAACTTTGAAAATCCTATCTCGAAGAATCAGTAAAATGTCACTTGCCACATGTATGCACTTTAGCCATCGATATACAGAACTTCATATATTCCTTGTGAGACGTAAGTGTCTAAAATATACTCTATTTACGTCACGCCAGTTTTCGGTCAGATTTAAAAGCCGTATGTATCCACGTCTAAACAGGACAAGTATCAGATTGGTCTTCAAGTGACAACAACCGTTGTTTCTTTCGGAACAATTTGAACGTATCATTGATATATCTGTACCTGTCATCTAATAGCGAATAAAATGTCTGATACACCCCGCGGAGAATCTCCGTATGCATCATTTTAACATGAAAAAACAGAAGAGAAAGATATCTCTTCCTGTTTTTATTTTCCTTTTTACTATATTTTTCATATTTTTTCTTGAAAATGTTTTTTCCTTTTCCATCATGTCATTTCCTGATCTGGATGTATTTTTTGGTCTCCACTGAGAGAGAGAGAGAGAGAGAGAGACTCAGGCTATTCGTCTTCTTCAAGATCACCGGTGCAGATAAGGGCCGACGACCCTTGGAGCACCCATTGGCAATTTATTATTATTTATTATTCTTTTATGTATTATTTTTTTGCTCTCAACCATCCATCCTATCTATGTTGAGGCGTCTTTTTTTTTCTCCTACGTATCGTCGAAGATGAGTGATGTCACAACAACATTGGCGAAATTATTCACTCTTAACAACACTACATACTTTCCTTCGGCCTGCCACTCCCCTGAATATTTTCGCAACTACGTTGTAAACACTAGCTTTATATGTATGAGCTCATGCACCTTTTTTTTTTTTAACTGTAAAAATCGGGGAAGGAAATTGTTTACTTTGTGCCGATAACAGTTGCTGTTGTGATATGAGCTCGGCTATGGTTGTTATCCACAGTAGCGTACGTGAGATGTGACTACTCTTTGAAATATGGGTGTAGATATGCGTACTTTTTTTTTTTTGCTTTTCCTTCAGGTGATATCAGAAATGAAACATTCATTACTCGACGCTCTGAAATTTTATTATATGTATTTCTGTTTATATAGTGCTTGAGAAATTGACCTGAGAGAGAGAGAGGTGGTTTTTCAACTAAAAGTTTTCAAAAGACAGTATTTCTTGATTTGCGCTTGGTTAGAAAGTATTGGTTTTTCCCATTAAATGTTAGTAATCAGCCAAAGAATGACCAAATCCTAGGCGTATCCTCATAAGTCTATCTGTTACCACATTATCAAATCTCTTTGCGACGTTCTTTATTCGATGTTAAGAGATATTTTGAGGATTATGGATCTGAAACCATGATTAAGTAGGCTTATACTCAGAGGTGGATTTAAGGGCGGGCGCCCGACTTCTAAAGGGCTCCGAAAAACACAAACTTCACACTTTTTCTAATTTGGGGGGCCCAATATTTTCTTTGGCGCCCGGGGTTCCGACCGACTTTAATCCGCCACTGCCTCTATACTACTAAAGGATTAGTCCTAATGCATAGAAATTTCCAAACTATCTATATTGTAGAAATTATTGTTTGAGATCCCATAATATTTAAGGATTTCATGGAAATTTTTTCACAGGAAAATTTTGAGTCAATGGTCTGTAAACCTGGAAATAAGCGCACTTCAAAGTTCACATCCTAGTTATTTATCCTAAAATTCCAGACGCTGTTCCTCAGAGTTTGGTGTATGCGAGAATTTTTACGATAATACCTTAAAATATTTTACTATAATCATATTTTGATGTAATATTTAATAATAAATTTGGTGCCAGATAACGATTGATCGCCAGGTAACGCGCTTATAAGGGTGCATGGATTCGTCACTCTTATTTGAGTTAAGGAAATGTTTGCCGCTCCAAGTGAAGTCTGGGAAATTTTCGAAGGAAAAAAGCAGGGCATGGAATAGCGATTGGCTATAGTGATAAGTGATGATACTGACGTGACACTTTTGTTCAAAAATGTCGGATGAGCCAGCCTGGTGTTTCTTTATTCACTGATAGTGTAGTCGGTAGGACAGCCTGATATTTCAAGGAGCTTTAGTGCCAGACTTTTTATCATTGCTATCACCACTGGAGAAAAAGGTGCTAGTATTTGGGAACCAGGAAATGGGTATTAAAGGCTTGATGACCACTGGACCAGTGGAGACATCTTATATCTTTGTTCCGAATAATTTGTTTAAAAAAAATCCGAAGTATTGAAGAGATTGTTCGATGCTTATATTTATTTCGTAGTGCCAGACACTTATAGACTCCTTTAATTAAATGACCCTTAGAAACTCTTTCAGGAACTGACATTATATACGACCACTTAAATCTGAGTTTCTATGTATGTGTTCATCTTCTCATAATGGAGGTGTTGAGACTAGTCCTCGTGAATCGAAAAAGCCTTGACAACCTCATGGGCTAGGTTCTTCATACAGGTACGAGTTTGGATTTTTAAGGATAAAAAAATGTAATGGAATACAGGCTTAAAATGCAATGTTATGCAGCAGCGTTTTCCAATCTTTCTCAAGCTCAGGACCATTAAAATGTCTGAATAAACAGTTCAAAAGACCACCGACTTACAGTACTTGGGTGCAATCTTTTCATTTTTAGTTTTTTGAACCTACGCTGCATTCATTTTATATTAGTGGCATGAAATTGATCTAGTTTTCACTTAATTGCATTTTAGTTATAATTGTATATGGTGCCAGCCTTGGCAGTTGTCGAATCGCCTAGAATCAGGGGATGAAAAACGCTGATATTTATATTCAGTGTTATATTTTTCCTCTATAACAGACCCTGTACTCTACTCGAAATGTATTAGTGTCATTCAGATCGGTCAAAAGCAAACATAACAAGCGAAATTGATTTTTCTCGTTGTTTCAAAACCATTTTCAATGTCCCAACCACGCATAAAAAAGGTCATTACCATGAAAAATTGTGTTCTGCGATATTTATTTCACCGTCCGACTGACTGCAATGCGGCCATTTGCCATCAATGCGAGGCGATAAAGTGGCCGCCTCGTTCAAACTGTAAATTTCGTTGCCCACAGTGCTTTTAATAAATGGATTGGATGGAGTATTTTGCAAAGCTCTCCGAGACCATTAATATAATGAACTTCGAGAACATACATATACACATACATTCACATAATATTATACCTTTTCGAGAGAAGCCCATAACTTTTCTTTTCTATTCCTATTGGTTCGCCGATTTGGAAAACTCGCGTAGGAAATATTCTATGAATATTTGATTTTTCGGCTTCTCATGCTTTTTGAATGTGTTTTGAGAGATGGCGGACGTAAAAATGGGTTTTCTGCATGGCGTTTAAAACGGGACACATACGACGTGGGTGGAGGGGGGGGGGGAAGAGTTCCGAAAATTAATGGTTTTTCGAACCTTTCTGAAGAGCATTTTCGGTTACGGTTACGAGCCGGGATAATATGCGGTAAAAATGTAGGAGGAATGTTACCGAGAGGCTGACGAACTTCTATTACGGAGGTTACGCCACTGAAAAATTCGATTAATAATTTTTTGTTTCATCGATATTATCAATAATTTCGTACTGCGATTGATCTATACTGATATGTACTTGGATTTGCATCTTTGCGGGATGGGGAAATGATGAATCTCTATTTTTTAAGGGATTGGATACCCCGAGTAAATGGATAATTTTGAATTGATGGCATCCATTGATACATTCGTTCTGGTTATAACGTATGCAATCGAATAACTGAATCACCTCATGCAAAAAAAAAAACCCATTAATCACGGAAACTGTCCAAGACTCTAGCCTTTTGTGAATAAATTTTGAAACATTAGCTATGAATATCTTCCACCAGGCACCATCGAATGTTGCGATTTTGATGTACGGCACGTAAAAGCATGTACTGAAGTGGGAAATGACGAAAAACAAATTTTTGCGAAAAATGGACTTTTGTATAAAGCGATTGGTTCCTTATCGAGTGTTATTGATGATTGTAATCCTGTTGGACCTATCAAAATTCCACTATGTTAGGAAATGTACCTGTTGGTATGGATGTTGAAGAATCAGCTGACCAGTTTGCCCATATAAGATGATTGAATGACTAGTTTTTATTACGAGTCATCGGTCCTACAGCTAAGCCATGTTTTTACACAAATGTATTTTCATGGCAGTCAGTGACTATTTCAAATTGGTTGATATTATATTCCACTGATGATACTGGTATAGAGTAATACTTATCATTCAAAGAAATAAAAAAGAGGAAAGACTAGACTTGTGTGTGTGGGCTAGAGGAAAGGAGATGGCTAGACTTGGGGATTCGCGGAGTACGCAGCCGTAACGCGTCGTAAAACAACCGGCTGCCATACTTATCATTCAAATATCAACTCGTGGATATGCCATTAAAAGGAAGCCTTATTAAATGCATCATTAACAACCACAATACACACATACAGAGTGTATTAAGGGCAGCAAAAATTGTTTTTTGGCACGAGGTCGCCAAAATTCCCAAACCTGGCTTGATTGGATGACAGATAGAAAAAAAAATAAGGAGAAGCTTGACGTTGGTAACGGTCACAGCTTAGTTGTGACGACGTAAATTAGGGCTCCTAGAAACCCAAGCTGATTTATCGGTCATCTTTCTGCGAAGTATGATGTTTATTATCACAAGACAATCGCTGTTCCCTATCCCGCTTTTTTATTAACGAAACTTTGAACAAAAAACTGGGTTTGCCACTCCACGATGGAGAACGATCAGGACTCGCAGTTTTCAAATCGCCAAAACACGAGTTAAACACGTCGGAGCCAATACGGAGCTCTAGAAGGCATTGTCAGAGCTCGGTCCCAGTTGGCGACTTTTTGCTTGGCGTGATTTGCTTCGATTGATGTTATGGCAGTCATTCGGCGATGATGCAGCATTCATTGGCCTCGAGGGCTCACACTTTGGGGTTTTTTTCACAAAAATATTCACTAACGTTGTTTTGATAAATAAGTCCGCAGATCAAGTGGCTGTACAGTCGAGTGCTGTATTTCTTATACCGTATATATATATAAAATACAGTATCTGTAATACAGGCTTATTCGAAGCATGAATTTTTATACGCAGCTTAATGTGTATTTGAATTCATTTGCCTGACATGACCAGAAATTAAAAAAATCCATTGAATTATAGAACGTTGGATTATTGTAAAAAAGAGCACATGGATTTTTCTATTGTTGAATTTTTCTATTCATGGATTTGCAATTACATTGGATGAACGCAGATGGCGAGGAGATATGATCAAAGTGTTCAAAATTTTCAATGGCATGGATAGGATGGACCATGATTTTTTAATTCCCCGTCAATCAAGTGCAAGGGGACACCAGTATCGTTTGATAAGGGACAATTCTAGGTTATGGTGTCGCAGGGAATTTTTCTCTAATAGGGTTGTTAATAAATGAAATAGCTTACCCCTGGAGGTAGTAAATTCTAACTCTATTGACGTGTTTAAAAAGAAATACGGTAAACATGTAGGGGTAAATCGATAAGCTATCCATACTTAGAATTAGATAACCATAAGTATTCTTTATGGGCATTGTATTATATTTCATCATGTATATATATATTGTTTGTAATTGCATTTTTAATTGGGTTGCTGTATTTTAGTAATGTATGACATCCATACTTGTTATGGACATCTTTTTCTCAGCCACCTCGTTGGGCATTTTGCCTGTTGTATTTGCATTTGTATTCTTTCAATAACAACCAAGGAAATAACCAACATTCGTACTTACAGATCCAATAAACGCGTACGCATCTGTAGTTATATACATATACAATACATATACATTTCTTTATACGATAGATAAGATCCAGGGAAAGATATTCATTCATTTTGAACGACTATTAAAGAGCAGTTAAACGTTTCGTTTTCAATGTATAAGACAAATAAAATGGATGTTAAAATGTTCGATTTTTTTTTTATCTTGGCGAGATCTGAAAAGCTGTTAAAAAAAAGACAGAGATTGAGTACGTTTTTGACCTTCTTCTTTCCAGAAAAAAGTCCAAGTTTTAGACCTTATCGGCAATGGTATCCGGGAAAGAGAAAAAAACTCTTAAAGACTGTAGAAAAGAAAGAAATGTCCGAGACTTCGTTTTTCTTTACGCGCCGGGGCCATTTTTATAGTTTCTTCTGCACCCGATTTGGAGTGGAAGTCAAACTTTACGATCGCAATTTTGTCCGGACGAAACTGGCAACGGCTGAGCAACCAATAAGGCAAACCCGAGCGAAAAGAAAACATAACAGCAAAATACTGTACAACCCTGAAAGCTTGGTTCAGTGTATGTTATGTATGTGAGCGAAACCTTTAGGAATGGGATGCGAGTGTTTATAAGTTTTTTTTACTTTTCTTCCACGTTTTCGATTTTCTATACTGGGAAAGAGAGTCCGTAATTCACTGTTATTCCAATAAAACGGGAAATTCTGTAAAATACAATCTTTTTCTTTTGTTGGCTTGGATGGAATTTCTTCAAAGAAATCTAGTCTTGTGGTTGTGAGTTTGAGTGAAATCTCTTCGGAATGTTTGTTTCAGTGCTGGGCTGGGCTAAGGTCAGATGCAAAAACAATCTGAGGATTTGTACAATTTGTTTAGTAGTTTGTTAATGAGGCGTAATATAACTTTTCTCTTCTTTGATAATGTTTATTACAAATTCAGTCTTATAGTTGTACTGTACTGAATATTTTCTTGAGTTGATAATTTCTTTGCGGGGCATGTCTTAGCCATTTCTAGCAAAAAAAAAGCAACAATTTTGTAGTGTCTTATAATCTGTTTGCGTATTTGTTTGTGTTTGTTAATAAAGGCGTGATGAAAATATCTTTCTTTTTTCGATCAGCATTTTTTCAGAAATCTTCTTGTTTTGAGCGTTTAAGGTAAAAAAAATTGATTTAGTAGTTTCTGTGCAAGACCAGGCTTAGTCGTTTTCCAGCCAGGTGCAAAAACAACTTTACGGCCTTAATATCCTATAATATCCGTACTCGTAGGGGGGAGGGGCACGATGATGTCAATTCATATACATGTATAAATATACATTAGATCAGTCGACTCCATCTTTGACATCGGGGGGGGGGGGGGCAATGCCTTCTTATCTCCGCCCATTGTCAGGGTTTTGTTAAGATAACCAAGTGTCCAAATCGAAATGCCTATTCGATGTGAATATTATTTTACGGTGACAGTGTTGGATCGATTTTTTAACAAAGTTGAAGAATGTGTTTGCACCTTTCACACCCGTCTGAATTCCACCCCTGATCGATTACTACAGCGATTGGTGCGTATAATCGGAATCACGTGATATCATAACAGCATCTCAACGAGGTTTGCGTGGCCAGGTACAGGAGCATTTTCAGGTCCTATTACGATATTTATATGTGTATTTGTCTACTAACAACAAGATTCATATTTTTTTAGTAATATAGGCCTACTGTATCTATAAATTTAACTCATTCCGATACACGGCTTTATGAAGAAGTTAAAGTCACAAATAAAAACAATGAATTTTACTTTTTTTTTCGGCTGCTAATACTGTGCAGTTGCACCTTTCACATCTGTCAATGTCGCAGGCGCCGTTTCAATGATCGTGTATAGATGAAGTTTCGAGGGTATTTTTCATCCCGGAACCAATTTCTTGGAAATATTTACTGCCACCATAAGGAAAAAAAAAAGCGTAATGGACCCTAAGAAATTGTAGAAATCCTGAAGCTAGTAGCCTATTCTCAATCCTTATTACAGTCGGATATCGTCCATCGTCGTCTTTGTAGACTCGCCGAGTCGATTTGTCTGTTACTATACGGGAGCAGAGGACATTCGTCCATAAATTTATGGTTTTAAAACCCCGTCGGCTTTGGGCTGTTTTCTTCCAGGGCACGAGAGGAAACTCCTCTCCTTGGCCAAGAGAAGTAGCCGCCGGTCTTAATTTTTTTGCTTTTGTTTTTTGAGTTTGGCGTCCAGCCATGTCACTTCATGTCGACGACGGAAAGCAACGACCTGGCGACCTCTCTGTGTCTTGGAGAGAAAAAAAAAATCAGGGTATAGGATAGATTTCTAAAGCTCTATAGGTATGCTGGCCACTCGCTGTATAATGCACTTGTTTGTTCAGAGAGTATTTTTTTTCCTCCGTTATAATACATGTTTTTTTCGGATAAATCCGTCGAACTTGACGTCGCTCCCAGTGACACTTCGGTGCTCGTTGCTGGTAAAAGTTGATGGATAACCCAAGCGGTGCTCTTATCTCTCGCTAGAATTTCCGACTTTGGGATTTTTTTTTAATACTTTAGCCGTTGGCAATCTTTTTTTAAGTGGATAAATGGAGGCACAAACATTGGATTTGCTTATGCATGGCACGACACGGCACGTTTTCATGTTTTTCAAACTAATAACTTGCATGTATAATTTATTGCATGAGCTTCAAGAGAAATTGATAAGGTGAGTATATGCATTAAAGAAAAACAACATTAAAATATTCAATGATACCCTTGGTGATAGCATAGGCGGTTTTTCCGACTAATGACCACATTAAAAGCTTGGAAATGAATCCATAATTAATCGGTCGCGTGATGTTTTTTTAGCGTTACGTGGGCTTGTATGATAATTATTTAGAACGTATGTTTTTTCCTAGAGTCGGAAATGACCCTGTGTGAGAGGCAACGCAACTTGGACCCCCATATGAAGGGAACAGCCATTTAATCCTCCTCGTGATCTGGGTTGCAGAGGTGTAGCTCCTTTATCAAGTTCAAGTCACACTCTCTCAGCCGTAAATCTGCATTTCAATGCATTTAATCAATTACTAAATTTTGATTTAACAGCATTACAAACTCATACCTTCGAATCCCACCGATCTATATACGTAGATAGAGGTCATAAATATTTGAAAGGTCATTTGAGGTGACAAATACTCACTTATGGATGCGAACCTAGCGTCTTCACGTTCTCCAGCGTTCGATATTCACAATTTTATTACCTGATTTATACTACTCTTTTCCTGGAATTTTATAATTTAATAAGTTTAATAGATGGTATAAGCTCAAACATTAGCTACGAGGATCACCCTGGCAGGTTAGAAACCTGCAGCCTCTTCATGTGAGAGCCTATGGTCCTCAATTCTCGGTTAAAGAGTGATTCTTCACCCACCTCTTCTTCACACTGGAATTTGGTGTATTATAGTGTTTCTCAACCTGGGGGCATGGGGATCCTGTGATATTCTTGGGTGGGGGGAAATCAAATGGAAGGGTGAGCCATGACAGGTGGCTGTGGGTAGAAGGAACAGACAACTTTAAAAAAAATTCAGATGTGAAGAAATTACGTTTTTAAGTGAAATGTGATGGTAAAAAGAACGACTATTTCAGAAATTAGCAGAACTATGCATGGGAATCAGAGGGTCATCTTAACCAGGGGCGCACGCAGGATCGACCTTTGGAAGGGACACAAAGGCTTAGAAAGGTTTGAGAGGCACAAAAAATTTTTTGCCGAGAAATTTTCAGTTACCACCCCTCAGAAAGCATTTAAATTAACAGAAATTGGTTAGTATATCATTATAAAGGATGTTTTCTTTGAGATATTCCAATTTTTTCACGGAAATGTTAATTTTTTTCCTAATTTTTTTGGCTGGCGAGGAAAGACATGGGCCTCCCTCTTTCCCAGCGTACGCCTCTGATCTCAACGCATAGGCTTTACTGAGGATGGCCATATAATGATGCCTGGTGAGATTGTTTGAGTGCGCGTACGTAAATATAAATATATATGTATGCAATGAATTAGTTCCAGTTAAATGGGCCCCAGAATATCACTTTCTCCGGGGACCCATGATGTTGTGGCTCAACATAACCCCCCCCCCCCCCCCCCCCACAATATAACGCTAGTCCAGGGAATCGACCCGGATATGGCAGTTATTTTTGAAATTTTTGTTTAGCTAAATAATAAATAAAAATAAATTCAATAAATAGAAAAGATACTTTCTGATGAGGGCGGGATGCTCTGTAAAGGGGGGAAATAAAAATATTGTCGAAAAGGGAAAATTGACGAAAAAAAAATTTAAGAAACAATAGTATTTCGTATTATACATTATTTTTTAATTTTTGCGTACGTTCCCGTCAAAATGAGGCTCCATTCCATCTGCCCATTTCGGTGGCCCTGAATGCTGATGGTTCTACTGAAACTTTATTATAAGTGAGTTTTTACGGACTCAAAACAAGACTTGTAAATTGATTTAATGTACATTTTTTTCATTAATTCTGAAATTATTTCTCACTGACTCTGAAAGTATTTCTCATCAATTCTAAAATATTACTTAAAATTAATTTTGAAATTATTACATTCATCAATCATGGAATACATTTTCTCGTGAGTTTTTTTTTGAAGCATTTCTATAAATTTCGTGACTATAGTAAGCCTTTACGTCGGCAGACCATTGCAAAAAGCTTCGAAGGCTTTACGTGGCCCGCGAGCCATGCGTTAAGACCCTTGGGTTAGAAAAATTTCTCTTGTATATAAGAGCAGCCAGATTCGAATATTTTTAAGAGGGTAACAAGTCTGTTTCCTTCAACGGGCCGCAAAAAAATCACTTCTCTTCACACTCTTGGGCGCTTCAACTGGTCGAATATACCAGCGTTTAAACGGTCCAGTGCGTGTTTCCGAAGGGCAAGGATCTGATCGACATTCATCATCATGAAAAGAACTTAAAGACGGACTTTAGAAAAAGCATATGTTATATCTTTTTAAACGTCTTTCCGGCTGTTTTTTCTATCGTCAGTGTAACATGAGATTTCACGCCGAGTTGGTCATAAACAGCAGAAGCTCTCTCTCTCTCTCTGTATATTTTTACTAGCTCTTTTAAACTCTCTCGTGTTTTCTTCTTCTTATTACTTCTTTTAAAGACGTTGAAAAGGAAGACCTTAAGTTGATATAGAGATCATTAAGCCAGAAGAAAAGAAAAAAATTCTTGGGAAAACTCATCTCTTCCAGAAGCCGCTTTTGCTTAACCTTTTAAGCGTTTTTCTTTTTCGCTCTCTCGATGGTGCAACAGTTGGCAAGTCATTTCATCGACGAGATCCCCTAACCAGATGAGAGAATTCATGGATGCCTTTTTAGAAGTCATCGTGCTCTATTATGCCAACTTGACACTCCGGAAAGATGAGGAAAAAAAAAATAAAGAAGTTGTCCAGTGAAAGCAGATGCGGACAATTATCTTATCTGTTTTTCTTACTTCAAGGAGGGTGAAAAGTTTGAATTTACTCCTATTTTCATAGTGCTGGAATAAGCATTTAACCGTGTGTGTGTGCGTGTCTTTAAAAGATAGAAGATGTATCTTTTTCCTTCGGGGACATTATACGACAAGCATTGACTGTTTTCAAGTTCTCGCTGAGATTCTAATCAACAGGAAGAACCTTTTAGTTGATTGAAATAGCACTTTAGCAGCTTTTTCCAGTGATCTCGTTGTGATTCCCCGAGGCGATGATGATGTCTTTGTACATGTGTGGGTCTTTGCTCGATTCTGACGTAACTTTGGGAAAAGAATCACTCAAGAGTTCGGATCTGTTGATGGGAAAAGATTTCCCTTTGAAAGGTTATGTGATTAGATCAATCATCTAAAGAGTTTTCGATCATTCATCTCAAAAAAAAATATATTGAGTCTTTTAATGATGATTATTAACTGAGATAGGGAAGATGTCTTTGTCTAAACGGAAGCCGGTTGAAGGGAGCCTAAAATGGTGGAGTAATTTCTGCGTGTATTTGAGTTATTATTTCGAGTTGCTGTTGCTTTATTTATTTATTTTTTAATCGTAGATACGAAAGTTGGATGAAACGATGTCTCTCCTGTTCCGTGAGGGCAAAAAATTACCTTCCGCATTTGAAGCTTTTCTAGCACTCTTCAAGTATCATGCTCGTGATACTTCCAAATGCGGCCGAAACTCATATCGTAGGCCTTTAAAAGCTGGGAACCCATTTTTCGGATAGTGTTGAATTCACTACATTGTCGAAAATGTTCAAGGCTGTCTCAAATTTCCGGCAAGGGAAAACCTCAAAATTCTTTCAAAAATTCCTAAAGTCGTAAAATACTGAATGTATTGAAATCATGGATATGACATAAAATGGGCAACTGTTAGGGGCCCCTTCCATGATAGGGGGGGGGGGCAAATAATTGAAGGTTCTGGCCGAATAACGGTTTATGCTACATTTTTCTCCAAATCGGGTTTTTTACTGAATAACGTTCCTTAAGTAAGTGCAGAACCAAGAGATGTAGTCCTCTGAAAGGAGGGTGCTTTACTCCCTGTAAAATAACACTATAGGTCTAGCCTAGGCTCAAATACACCCCCCCCCTGTTCGCGTACGCCAATGGATGTAGGTTATTTTGTCACTTTACACAGCTGCTATTAGTGCACCTTGTAAGAAATGCAAACTGTGTGTCGGTATGGTAGGACACTTTGAAGAAAGAAAGGGCATCTAACAGTGGAGCGAGAGTCGTAATAACTGACAAAAAACAATAGGCCTTAGCCCACGAGTGTGCATTTTTTTTTCTCTTTATGGTGATTCGAATAGAATGTCTGTTGGGCCGAAAACCCCACAGGTTAATATGTTATAATAGAGCCTGGCTGTATGCTCAATTCAGGCAAAAAAGTTGTTAGGCCTGAATTAGGGAAACAACTTATATTGTATCTCCCCTAAAGTTTTAAAAAACATATAAACGATTAATTATATTTGGTCGAACCTTCCACTTGAAAAGTTTTATTCATGCTGAATTTTTGGTTGGCTTTTTTCTCTGTTTAAATGTCAGTGGGGTTTTGTCCCAACCATTAGGTATCAATTTTGCGTATACCGACTATTTAAGATTTTTATACGGCCTATGGAGACCGGAGCGATTTGAAACTCCATTTAAATCGAATGCCATCAAGGTTTTACATTTCTATATTTCACCCTCGAAGAACTTTCTCTGCTTTTATAAAGCCCAAAAGAAGTAAGTTATTTAGTTATTTATACGATCTTCGCAGTGGCAATTCTGCTTTGATATAGCCCCTGAGGATTTTATAAGCTTTTGTACGGGACACAAAAGAAGTTATCCGTCTTTTTGTACGAAGATTGAAGAATTTATTCGGCTTTTATATAGCCCTCAGAAGACTAATTTCGGTTTTGTACGGTCTTCAAATAAGTCATTTGAGTCTTATACGTCCATAGCAGAAGTTATATTCAGCTTCTAAATAACTTTCACTGCCCGCAAAAATAATGAGGAGTGAATTATTTCCAATCTGCTGAAACGTTCGTGCACCTATTCATTATATAATTACTGACATATATATTACATTTGAAATATGTTATTATTCAGCCTTGCTGTTGAACTCTGGGCAGTGCCGTCTTGACTCATGGGCTCGCCTGAGGTCAAGAGAAGAACGGGCTTCACAAAAGTGAGATCTGGTTGAAATTTTCGAGAATTTGCCAGGTGGGACCTCAAGAAAATGACTTGGCCCGGGGCCCACAATGATCTTAAGACGGCCCTGACATTGGGTTAACCATCAAGAAATATTCCATGTGAGGAAACAAAACCCATCGCCCATTGTCTACTACACTATTCCCACAGAAATTTAACAAGGTTTTGTCCTCCTTATTTATAACAGGAGTATTGAGAACTGACCATCAGCAACCACCTTCAGACACCATCCATTGAGACGACGAACTTATTGAAATATGGCCAAATGTTTCGATCACAATACTTTTCCGGTCCTTTAAAAGGAAGAGGTGGAGTGCCCTATACATCTTCCAACTGATTTGGAAAGCTAATGATGAAAATGCATACATTACAAACTTCTTCAAAATTCTCCGCAATGTGAGAAAACACTAGAATGACCATTCAGATAAGCAGCAAAAAAAAAAAAAACCCGTTGACCGAGAGCCTATCAACAAAAGGATTTGGGAATGATCAATGACCCTTCACCTGAGGGACCCATTCAATCTAGTAGCCAAATGACTTTGTCCTCAGGGGTGCCGTAATCAGCATAGAATGACCATCAGGAAGAGGGGTTCAGGTGGGGGGAACGGGACACAGGTGCTGTCCTGTCAGTGGACACATGGCGACAAAAACAAGAACGGCTGGCTACTGAAGCATGTATCTTCTTTTTTCTACTTCCTTGTGACAACTTTTGGTTCAAGATCGAGATAATTGAGTTGATGATGGTCTTCGCAAGATGATGGAGGAGTACTGGTGGAGGGGAATATACAGGGACGGCAGTATTGCGGAACAGCTACCAGAGGGGCGGGTTGAAAGAGCATTCTTCTCACCCTCCCGCCAGGTCTTTTCAATTCAGTGCTAAGTGTCTTCACAGTATGACACAACTTGGTACTGGCCCGCGTTCGCTCCACAAGCGTTTCGGATTACCTCCAGGGGGAACACACGGGGGCATTTTAAAACGAGCTTTTTTTTTCCTTCTCTGAAAATGAGGACCTTTTATACCGTAGCATGTTTTCCTTGTAGATGGATGGATGGGAGGTAAAGGTTCACGGACCAAAGGAAAAGAAGTATTTCAAGTCATTAGTTGAGAAACGGAGCGGAGGATGTGTATGTCCTGTGCTGGTGTTGTGCATCCATAACCAGGAGGTCTCTCTCGGAGTTAACAGGGGCCCCTCTCGTTTCCTCCTTCATTTTGGTAGTAGGGCAGCATTAGTACTAAACTGTATGCATGTTTCGGAATATTTCGTTTAGTGTTGTGTGTTTTTAGAGTCGCGTGTCTGTGTTGTGCTTGAAATTAGTGCTATTCGTTTGGATTTATATCGTCGAAAGTGTTTTATAAGGTAAATATTTTCTTATTTCTTTCCATAAGGGAATTTTATCGCATAGTAGTAATAATTAAATTTTATCTCCCCCCCATGGACCAAGAAAATTTGTATAAATAAAATATCCACTAAATTTTTTCCAGTATTGGTCAAAGCATATAATTTTGTAACAATTCAATATTAATTTATTTTAAAATATATTTTTTGACAAATTATAATTTATTACTTACTAATAGGAAATTTTAATGATGTCTATTTGAATTTTTGATATTTTTCTGATTGTTTTGGCACTTTCACTTTCTTGCCATCCATGGATATTATGTAAGAATGTTTTTGAATATTTCATGGCACTCCTGCTCGATTTTGAGGGAATTTCCCGGCACCATGGATTGCCGTAGAATAAGTCGGAACACTACTTTGTGTCTAGCCAATCCCACAAGTCAAACAACTACACTCTTAATTACTAATTCCGATATACAGTCGGACCTAATGTGAGTGAATATGAGAAGACGGACACAGTATAATGAGCTATTTCTTTGTAGTTCCATTCCGTTTCTTTACAATAACATTAGAAACATCGGATAATGGCTTACCATCATCCAGTGCTTATTATCAGTTCAAAATTTTCATATACGATAATACTTACTGAACATTTCTTGAAGATTAATTTTTCTTATCACCTATTTATTTGCACAACGCGAGTACAAAGCTTGTTTGTTGAAACACAGTGGATCCCGCTTATAACTTGTATCATAAACCCATATAACATTTTTTTCAAAAACCATCATAAAAACCAAGCAATCATAAAAATACTTTTTAAACGGGACAATAACTATGATAACATACAATGAGATTTAATATATATTTTAATGGGAAAAATCTCGATGACTATTAGTAAAAGTTGTGGGACCATGAAAAAATGAGTCGTTCTAAGCGGGATCTACTGTAATATCTCGCGTAGTATTTGCACAAGTAATATTCTATAAACAATTATTAATTCTTTAGTTATATTTGCATATTTTTTAAACAAAATATTGATATTTTTTGCAAAAAGTCTTCGCAAATTCTGAGTGATTATAAAAATAATAAAAGATAAAAATGAGACGAATCAAGAAATTTCTCCTGATGGTAAGAGGTATTTTACAAATTGACATACATTTTTATTGAAGCTGCATGAAAATGTAAATTTTTATACTTACCCGACGTAATTTTAAACAGAAAAGCCATTACAGCTCGATTTCACTCTGCCTGCTGGTAATTTTTCATATTTTACTGTAATATCAGTATCAACTCTATAAGACTGTTTATTATTCCTTTCGTACGTTCTACGGGAAAAGTTGGTATAGAATAAAAAAATTAATGAAATAATTTCACAATATTTTACATTTATAACACGCCTTTGGTCCCAACACGACCTCGCTTACATAAAAATCTAAAGTAAATCTTAGAAAATTTATTAATCAATTTCGACCTAATCGACCACAAAATGAAAAATTTATAGAATCAATTTTTATTTGCTTGTCCCATTTATGTTTGATTAGCCTTATTCTAATCAATCTCAAACCTTACGGACACCTGTTTAAGGTGGTTGTTGCACGATCTTGGTTTCCCATGCTTTCCAATGGGAAAAATCTCCTTCCTTTTAAGGAATATTTAAAAATTTTCTATTCACTTTAAGCACTTATTTTTTTCCTCAATAATACTATTGATATTTTTATACAATTTAACACGAACATTTAGGATTTCAATTATTGGTTATTTTTTTATCGAATTTATTTTGACTTCAACAACGTGCGACTTTCTCAAAACTTACCGAAATTTACCCATATTTTGCGCCATAAAAATGTTTTAAATAATTTTAATGAAAAATCCTCAAATTGAAGTATTTAAAGCGATAGTGTTGAGATACACACAGACTTTCAAGACATTTGAATGAGTGGTGTTCGAAAAAATGTCCCTTATCTAAAAAACATTTTTGAGAAAACAGCATTTTAGTGGAAAATATCAGCATATACACGTATATAATGCCTGCCAGCAGTTTATATTGAAATATGTTAGAAATATTTCTAGTACAGGGTAGAACACACAAAAACGTGAACACAGTTATCCGCAGAAAATTTCATAGTAATTGAAAATTGAAAAATTCGAAAACATGTTTTCGCGAGGAATTTGCGTGCACCAACCCCTTAAACCGGCAACAATAATCAACAACGAAATGTCTCAATTCATAGTGTTGTCAAACTTTAACCTGTCGGAAATAAAATGTTTTGCTTACACCTCCTTGCATTGTTATTTCTTTCCTCGCTTATGAAAGGCTGTAGAGAGAGCCACCATCAAAACTCTTCCCTTTTCTTTGTGTGGACCTATATAATATTATTTTTATTCTCAGCAGCATCTTTTGTGTGTAGAAATCTCTCTCTTTCTACACGAAACTCATCCAAGCTGACACAGCAACACTCACTGAAACTGTAAATAAAATTTCCCACCAAACTCACACTCGCATGTATTGTGCCGTTCACACAATACTGTATTATATGATTTTTTTTTACTTCCATTCACTGGATTTTTGAACCTCTTGGGAGAGAGGAAAAAAAAAAGTGTCGCAAATATAAATAAATGAAAATACATATATTTTATTATTTTGTATACTTTTTTTTTACTGTAGCAACTGTTGCCAGATCTAGAATACATTTTTATTTATTTTCGTGAAAAATGTGGTGCGTATAAACCTTGCCACGAGTATGTGAGACTTTTCTAGGAGTTATACGGCCACCGTGTACATACTATGTACGGAAGTTTTTACTACTACAGTATATGTGTATTTTTGCCTTGAGGATGTTAGGAGTTCCTGATATCGTGGGTTATTTGAAAGGACGCAATCGAATGTTGTGGGGTCGTAACTTGGAATTTTGTCTAAGTTTTTTTCAATATTTAAGATGTATGAAATCTGAGCTGCCCTTACGGGTATGCGACAGGTGCGGTCGCCCCGGGCCCAGCACTCACGGTAATAATGAAGAAAATGCATGCATATCAATCAATTTTTGTTTCGTAAGTGAAGTTTGCTTAATTCTGAATTTTCGTTAATAGTTTTATTAAGAGAAGAAAAAAATAAAACAATATATATAAATATATAAATACAGTATTCTACTCAAGGGACTAATTCCGGAGTAATTTCTTTTATTAATAATGAATTTTAATCAATTCTGATTCCTGATTAATTCTGATTTCTGATTAATTCTGATTTCTGATTAATTCTGATTTCTGATTAATTCTGAATTATCATTAATTCTGGAATTATTTCTTTCACTAATTCTGGGTTTCATCAAATCTGGAATTATTCTTTCATTAACTCTGAATTTTTATTAAGTCTGGAATTATTTCTTAAATTAGTTCTGAAACTATTTCTTCCATTAATTCTGAAATAATTTATTTCATTAATTCCGGAATATAATTTCGTCCATTTATTCTGGAATAATTTCTTTCACTAACTCTGAATTCGCATCGAATCTGGGGGACTATGCTGTCCATTCTGTAATACTGTATAAATTTTCGAATGCCGATTCCTTCCCTCCACACGAAAACGTTGAGACGGCCCCTGCCCTTGAAATTTTCTTCTCACAGGCATTGGCGTACGCAAAGGGGGAGTTTGGGTTCTAACCCCCCCTCAAGCCGAGGTTATAGTGTTATTTTGCAGGAAGAAACGTAAACCCCCCTCGAGAAGAAAAAAAAATTTAACCCCCCACTTGAGAAAATTCTAAGTACGCCTATGCTCACAGGGCCCGCGACTGGTAAGAGCGGCCCTGAATAAAATGAAATTTTGTGTATAGGTTTGGATGGAGATACGTTGATGAGATCTGGAAATGAATGTTTTCTCTGGGATTTCTGACATCACTGTCGTTTTACGTACGGCTACGAATTTGTAAACTTTCTCAAGTTCTATGTGTTAATCCTTGGAAATGCCAAATATCTCGCGGCATTTGAATTGCTCTGTCTCACACAGACCAATTAGTACGTTCGTTCTATCTCTAAAATTTCTCTCAGCACGTTTTTGTGTCCCTAGGCTACGACCTATTTGGCTTTAAGCACAGATAATCGACTGTCATTACGACCTTAGTTGAAATAACCTGAAATGGATAATTGACCAATTATCTAAATGCTTTAAGGAATGGCTAAAGGCGTTGAATAGCATCTGTTTAGCATGTGTAAAAATGTGAAAGGATCCAGGGGAGTACGCAGAATTGACCTTTGAAGTGGGGGAAAGGGGGATCATAAAAATTTTCTTCCCGAGAAATTTTGAGTTACCACCCTTCAAAAAGCATTTAAATTAACATAAATTAGTTGAAATAGCATATAGAAGGTATTTACTTTGAATATTTTAAATTTTTACGGACATATAATTTTTTCTTCTAATTTTTAGCTGGCTGGGGGGGAGGGGAGACACGGGGTCCCTGCAACCCCCGCGTATGCCTCTGAAAGAATCCTGTGTGTTGAGAGGCGAATGTTTAATACTACGTGTATTTGAGTAATATTTTGAATGCAGCTTTATTTAGACGAGGCTTTCGTGAAGGGCCACAAATTGCACTAGGTCTCTACCTGTGTATGTATGCCTATTCACTGCTATACAACTTCGCGTGTGCAGTCAATTTCTTTTTAGTCAAGCGAAAAATAGCGAAGATATCATTAAAATACTTTTTAAAGACCATCTCGTTTTGAGTGTTTTTTTATTTATCAGTTCGAATCTATTAAAGAAGCTCTGAAGGGCCAGTTTTTAATAAGGAACGGAAGGCTGGGCCGTCTTAAGAGCAACGTGTGTCCCCCCCCCCCCTTCAAGAAATGTAGTATTCTGGGACATTTTATTTAGCAGCTGAAAAAGTGTATGTTTACATACGTTTGACATACTTAGGCCTACTCTCGAAAAATCATAGAACCGAATTTCATTAATACGAGGCCCCATTCATTTGAGACTCCTGGGGCTGCATCGAGAAGCTAATGACAGAAAGTGGCCCTCTCTTCTTCACCCCTGCGATATTTACCTTTCTTTTTAAAATTCGAATTCTATTCTTTACAGAGTACGGATTACATACGAAGAATTCACATATTTTTTGTTTCAATATTATATAAATGTAAATCTTTAGATCGCCCTACCCGCTTTGAGAAGAATTATTTTCTGAAGAACAGAAGATGGCCGTCTAAGATCATTTCTATATGACATTTTGTAATTAAATCCAAAGCTAGATTCATGACCAATCAATCATCTTTATAGTGAATTTTTCTTACTGCCCGGAAGCGCCTTGGCTTCAAGTCTGGGAAGCCACAACCTCACGGCTACTCTAGAACCTCTTTCAACTCTGATAATTTATAATCACACTACACACTCGAGATAATCATGAGCAGTTTATATGATGAAATTATCTCAAATTATTTTCCGATGAAATTTTTCCTCCATAGATACGTGATCGTGCAATAAATATATCTCTCTACTAGGGGGCCCCCCACTTTTACATCTTTTCACAACTGGGAAGATGGCTTTCGTCCATCGTCCTGGTACGATTATAATTCGCGCAGATAGGCCTAGCAAGTAAGTAAGTTAAGTACGATCAAGAGTTTTTCACTCTTCGTGGTAATCTGTTCTCGTTTGTAAGTTCGCTCTTTTTTACCATGATAAGACGAGAAAACCCCATAAAACCGAACAGATAAGCAGCGAGCCGCATTCACCCTATTACTCGAGGAAAAAGAGTCTAGTTGTACTAGGCCGTAGGTAGATTATCATTATTATTACTACTTCGTACTCAAGTATTATAGGAGAAAAGTGCCGACATTTTCTGTCATCTTGTTGAGAGGCTCAGCGGGTTTTTATTTTTGCTCTTTTTTTTTTACGACACTCGTTTTTTTTGAAGGTGATTCCCAGGTGGTGGTTCCCCCTCCGGCGATGGCGCTGTGGGTTCCAGATTTGTGAGCATAATTCGCGGTTTTACCAACCATGGCTATGAATCGTCAATTACTCTTTCCTCCCTCTTGATGTCTGCTGACTAATAAATGTGATCTCTCTCCGAGAGAGAGAGAGAGAAAGAGAGATGCCATTCCGGAGATTACCCCTGAACTTGCATTAGGCTTTTGCGGGCTTGTATTTAACGAGGCCCTTCTCCTGCAGGATACATCACATAAAAGAAGTTACGGCCTCTCTTTTCGCTGCCAGAGTCCGAGACGTAAATGGTCATGCTGCGTGTGATATGGACTCTTGCTGTAATTCACGTTGCCTTTTTTTTTTCTATTTTATTTTTCTAAGTGTATCCTGCTTTCTTCAGACTGTTTAAGGTCCCTCGTGCTTGATGTGTATTATTTCGGTGGATTAAGAGTCACTTTGTCTGTCTTCGGATGGCGTCGAACGAACAGTAGCCATTACGAAGAGACATTTTTATTCTGACTATTTCGGCCAATTTTCCGGTGGATGGTTGGCTATTTTGCTTACTGCTCTCGATTTTCGTGCAAACGTTTTTCTTTTTTCACTTATGGGTGATAGTACGTATATATATATATACAGCACATGCGCATGAATCATGCAATCATATCTATCTTTGCGCTGAAATGTAATGATTTGACTAAAGGTTATTACTCCTTTAGTTTTAGTTAGAGCTACGAAGATTGGTCTTTGGATTGTGATGGTTATTGATGTTTTATTGGAGAGTGAACACAGTCTATATCATTTATGCTCAACCCATGGGCCCGCTGGACAAATGCTGTCCTCTGAGTTATCTGATGTGGTGCTACTTCAAACCTAATTTTATAAAAATGAACTAAGCACAGTTCCAGCGCACTAAAACGGCCCGTGCCATCGTTTAGCGATGACTTTCGTGACTCGTGGCACATTTACACAGCACTTAAATGACTTGCAGCACATTTACACAGCACTTAAATGACTTGCAGCACATTTACAGAGCACTTGAGGATCCTACGGCACAGTTCTAGAGGCGACCTCTGACTCATTTCCAGATGACGTGAGTGATCCGTGCTACATTTACAGATCACTAAAGTAGCCGGTGGTACGGTTCCACATCACTAAAGTGGAACACATTGAAAGATCATTTAAGTGGCCCGTAGCGCATTTACAAATAACTCAAGTGATCCGCGAAACATTTGCATTTGTAGATCACTGAAGTAACGTGTGGCACAGTTCCAAACCACCCAAGTTCCCCGTGGCAGAGTGTTTGATCACGCAAGTGGCTCCCGGCACATTTCCACATGACGTAAGGAACCAATGGCATATTTCCACATTACGTATGTGGCCCGCGGCACATTCCGAGATCGCTTTTGTGACTCGCGGCATATTTAAATATCACTTGAGTCACGCACCGCACAGTTCTAGAGCACTTAAGCGATCCGCGGCACATTAAGTGGTCCGCGACATGTTTTCAAACCAAGGAAGGTTTCTTTGGTTCTCTCCTCTCCTAAAGGTTGAGCATCCTTGGTATACATTTTCGTACGGATGCGCACACAAACATAGTAGCTTGCCATATGCTCATATAAGCTGTATTGCTTCTTCGTGGGCATGAATGAACGTCAGAACTTTGCCCTTCTTCGTGGTGCAGGAGGAAGAGCTGAATAACTCCTTTGCGGGCAGCATAAAAGCTGAATATTTCGCCGAGGTCTGAATAGAAATGAGAAAACTGATAAAATCAACTTATATTCTAAATTCTAGAATAAGCATCGCATAACCCCTGGAGTTTGTACTCCCATAGTCTCTACAGCAGTGTTTCCAAAATATTCACCTTTTAGGGACGATTGAAGAACCTTGGGTCGGTAGAAGCCACATATGCACGAGGTCTTATGATTTGGTTCAATAAAGAGTCAGTTGAAATGAATCGTCCAGCTGGGCTCTGGCTTCCAGTCAGACAACAGCTCAAAAAACTTGAATTCTGAAGATAAAATAAATTTATTTCTTACATAAACATTGCATTCATTTTGCTATCCACTACTCGATTTAGTGCCACTCAAAGAAATTTTCAAGCTCAAAAAAGACTAATTTAGAACCCAGGCCGCGAAGTCGGTTAGCCAGTCGTATTTTCAAGAAAGTAACTGGGAATGCGAATCAGCTGTTATACATATACAGTCGGCCCCGTTTAATCGGATATCAACGATTCGAGCACTCAATATTCGATTAAGCGGTAAAAAGTCGAAATTATCACATTAAACGGAAAACTTTAATATTGTCTCTATGGGAGAAATTTTTATGCTGAGGGATTTTATCCGTTTATCTGTCACTCGATTGAGCGGGGCTGACTGCATATTCCTTTACGACATGATTATGATCGATGTGACCATCATCGGCTCATTCGTTGAAGAGTCACCAGAGAATCAAAGCATCAGCTGTCTGTTCCTTGGGACAAGGATGGGAAGAGGAAACAAGGTTTTTACTCTATTACTATAACGAATTCAGTTTCTCCGCCTGTCTGGGGACGTTTAATGATTATCTGCTTTTGGTCCGGGACAGAAAACTTTTTCCCAAGGAAAAACTTGATGACTATTCCTTTCTCTGCCTCTATGTTCTATCGTGTCTCTTATCTCCAGACTTCTCCGACATCCATTTGCCAACGCCTGTCCTGCTGCAATCCTTTTCCCTTTCATCGTTGGCAATGATCCTTGAAAAACGTTGGTTTGATTCTTGTTATTCCTATTTTTTCAATAAATCTATTCAGGAAAATAATATCGGTGGTTTAGTGTCTCGGAATCTAAAACAGTGAATATGAAATAAATTATTCTATTCGGAGAATTTTGTAGCTTCGATCAATATCGAATCGATATCAAAATTTTCACAAATTTTTAAAGATTGTAGAATCATTGTTTTAATCACTTGAATAGTAGACTATTCAAAGGATGCGAGCAATGGTTCTGAGATCTGTAAAAAAGTTACGAAATCGCATTGTAGAAGGCTTTTCCACGGCTGTTTTCTTAGAAAACAGAAATTGAAAGATAGAAATTATTATTTTTCATGATAAAAATTATTTTTCATGATAGAAATTATTTTTCATAATAGAAATTATTATTTTTCATGATAGAAATTATTATTTCCAGTGTCATGCACTTCACCAAATCATGTCATAATATTCGATATGTTCATCCTGTCATTAAGACACGGATTGACGTATCGCAAAAGACGACAGAAAATGTTTTTAGACTACAAAAATGTTTTTACCGGAAGAAAAAGGTCCAAAATGATGCTTCTTTCGACTTTTTGAGGGCATAGTGACCCTCTTTCATGTTGGCAGATATGTTGCTATAAATTTAAAACATTTTGTTCTGCTTTCACCGTGCAATTTATTGCAGACTACTATTATTGTAGATAAAGTACAAACACAAAGGCCACAACAGGCAAATGCTCAACGAGGTGGCTGGAAAGAGATGCCCATAAAAACTATGGGTATATATATATATGTAATAAACATTTTATAATTATTATCAACTTTGATGTGATAATTATTCAATGTTGGAACTGCATGTTTTCATCGAGGTTGTCCAATGAACTATTATCGAATTCGGTTTCTGATCGTTATATAGAAACTTCATTGACTGGCTAGGACCCATTGTAGGAAACTGTTGGTTTTGAAGTATAATAGCAAACACACTGGTCTCTTCTTCTCCCTTGAATACTGTTTTGATCATGTTGCTATACAATCCATTCACCAATGACGTCTCAATCCCAAAACTCACAGCACCACTTCCACCAACCCAGTCGAACAATATAAATAAATAAATAGGAAAAATGTCTTATTTATTTATTTTTATGTATAAATCAGATCCAGACCAACCCTGAAGTATTCAATGGACATGTTTACCTATAGGGCCCTTTCCCCTCTATTTCTTTATGCCTTATTTCAAAGCCGATTATATCGAGAACCAGCGTTGGTGTGTGTCTCATTCAACGTTTCCCAGGTGCTCCATTCAGAATTCCAGGCATCGGGAGAGTTTTATATGCCAGGAAAAATTGGTGGTGGGTTTTTGCAACCGGGGGACATTGTATATATATTTTTTTCCTATCCAGAGCTTTGGTTTATGCATACCAGAAGGCTTTTTCTTTTTCTGTCCGTATTCCTTTTCTTGGAAGCTTTTGATGGGCACCGCTGCCGCCCCATACAAGTCAGTTGGATCATTCATCATCCAATACCCAGCGGGAGTCCGGTTCCGGTGTTTCGGATTCCACCTTTTGCATTTCTCCTCCCGTCTCATCCAAGCCATTTTTTTTTTATGTTGAGCCCTATATGCATGTATTTAGCTTTTCTGGTGCAAAAAGGATGAAGGATCTCCCATGTGACCAGCCAGCGGGGCTAGGAAAAGTCCTCATCCTCCATGGGCAGGAAAGAGTCCTCTTCCAACCCTCCTGTTGACATAACTTCAGGGTACCACAGGAGGGGTATTCACGTTGCCCCTAGTTGAAGTACCATGATGGGGGGGGGGGAGAGAAATGGTATTCCCGTATAGTATGACATAGACTGAGACAGAAAGACGAACCCCCTCATCTCAGTAGACATCTGCAATGTCGGCAGTAAGACAGACGCATTTTTTTTGTTTTTCTGACTTATATGTTCTACCTTTGCCCTTATCCTCGTTAGAAGGAATTTCTGGAATCAGGGGTTTTTCGGTAATGGGATGAAATTTAGGGTTCGTTTCCCATCAGTTAGTATCATTTCCCCCTCTTCTTCGTACAGTAGATGTGTGATAAGGCTGTCTCTATTACGGAGTGTATATACATGCTGTCAAAAGCTTTTCGAACAATGTTCACTGTTCTTGTCGAACAGCAGTGCTGACATCGCCCTGTTGTTATCGTTTGACTGATCTGCTGCTGCTGAGTTGAGGTTCTTCCGACTTTATCTTCTTGAGGAATCAATATCTTCAACAAGTCTTACAATATAAAATCAGAAAAATGTATTCGAAAACTTTTCCATGACTGTTTTCCTCTAAGTTTCTGGAATGAAGATTTTACCTTTACTCCTGGAAGTATCCTTTTTTCTCCCAGATTAAGTTACTTTTTTGGGCATTTTAAAAATTGAATTCTCGCAGAATTTAGCTGACTTTGAACAAAAATTTCGATTATGTTGCTTTTCATAGTATTCCGTCAGTGAATGATTAATTTCTGAAGAGAGCGAAACAAATGTAAGTGGGATAGTATGTCTGGTCAGTATGGTAGATGCGATTAATAGAGTTTGAACAATTCTTAATAGAGTTAAAATCTTAATAGTTTAAATCTTAATATTAATAGAGTTTGAACAAACAATTTAGACACCGGCTCAGACTTCTAAGGAGCCAAGCATGGTTTTTTTTCTCGAGGAAAAACGGTCCTAAATAAGTTTTCCTGTTTTTTCTTTGGAGACATAACGACCCCTTCTCTGTCTGGGAGACGCAATGCCAATGAAATCAGAAAATTTAGTGTCATCCTTTGACTTCCATTTTACAATCGCATTTGAAAGTTTTAGGTGCCAGTACTGATTTTGTAGTAACTACGGCTAGGATTTGTCAAGCCTTGGTGAAAGAGCATAAATTGGTTTTATGTGACAAAAATTGCAGCCTCAAAGAAGCCTCAAAGAAACACCTTTCAACACGTTTCATGTGAATGTCACAGTCTGAATAATGATCAATATATAGGGTCTCTCTTGCTAGATTCCCCAAATATTTTAAAATTTTTATGATTAGTAATCAGTTTTTGGTGTGTTATCTCTTGGTTTTTTTAATTCTACAGCTGATATTACATCACTAATCCTAATCTTCAAGACTTAATACACTGAAGAACGGAACGCATCCAAAATCCCATCTCCATGAAAGATACTCTTTCAAGGTATATAGTTGATCCCATACATCTAGTCCTCTTAGATGTATTTAATAATAATGACAACGCTCGTGTGACCCTCACGTGCGCCCAAGAGATCGGTATGATATGCTCAGGAAATTTGTTAGTTTTAGTAAACATCCGTGCTCGAACCGGGATTCGAATCCAGACCCACACATTCAATTTTCTGCACATTCAGAGGCTAGTTCCTTAATCAATCGACTATTAGGTGGCAGTCGATTGGTAGAAAATTCAAAACTGTCGGAACATTATTTTCAAAAAATTGAAAATAAAAATATGCATAGAAAACAAGAGGTCGTATGCTGCTGCTAATTTCACAGTTAAAATATTGAGGGAAGTTTTTCAGATTTCATATTCTCTCGGATTTTTAAACCTTGAAACTTAAGAGTGTGAATTATTCCTTCGAAATTCAAAAACACATTTAAAGTATCATTCTTCCCACAGGCTTCAGGAATATTTTTCACTAGATTGAGCAACATTACGTTGATTGCTTAAAAAATGATTAGATCAAATGTGTGCCCATAGAAGTTACTGGAAATATTGGGAGAGCTCAAAAATATTAGGGAAGGGGGAGGTGTTTAAGCAAAATCTTTCTATAGCCCTCCATAATAATATAGGACTAATATTTGGTCTGGGCTTGTTAAATTGAAAAGAAAAGTCAGGTGTCGGACGAATTTCTTAGGAGAAAAGATTTTCCCAAGAAAAACTGTCCTTAATGATGTTATAACTTGATAAGCCACATGAAAATGCTGTCATTTTTTGAAGCTGTGATTTATCAATCAAATACGCAAACATTTAGGTGTCAAATACCGATTCTATAGTCTTTATGGCGATCTGGAGCCTGGGATTTCTCAAACCTTGTATCAGGGGAGGGGGTGAGCTGGAGCCCGTGGGCCTAACACAAGCTTTACGTGTATACAAATTGAAAAAAATTTCAATCCCCATTTTTTTTTTTCGCCTGTCCTGAAATTAATTTTCAAGATACTCGGCTCTGAAAGAAACAATAATTCAAAGAAAATCGGAAAAGTCCTCGAATCCATCACATTCACGTTTTCAACAGTTTTTCCACTTTATTCGACATTTTTTTCTCGAAAAGGCCCGTTTCAATTCCACCCCAGAGAGGGGAAAAAAAAAGGAATGAAAACCATTATTATTTAGAGACTTTCAGATTTTTCTCCCTTCCTGACAAATCCTTTTTTATGTATATGTGTTTTTAGCCCTTACCTCATCCATTCACTGACGAGATTTCCTAGATCCCCGGACACGACCACCATTTATCTATTTTTTGAATCTCGAAATCCTTGACATTCCTCAAAAATTGTTTGCATAGGAGATTTAGAGATCTGAGGGTTATTTATTATATATATATATATTCTTCTTTTTATATTGATGACAATCGGTACAGAGAAAGAGAAAGAGGTAAAATATTTGATGTATACTCCACGAAAACTCCAACACACACACAGACCATCCTGATCCATAATTCCCGTTAAAAACCAATATTTTGCGTCATGCTTATCACCGTAAAAATTATGTACACATAGAAGATTCACTGAGATATCTCAATATCTGCGAGCCCTAATTAAGTTGGAACTTCTCTTCCCGGGATTTTATCCCCCTTGAAAACTTTATTTTGCAGTACGTTTTCCCATGGGTAGCATTTACACATGCCAAACGATCCATGATAAATAATGGAGAGCATGGATATAGTTTTAAAAGAGTTTTCTTCACGTGTTGGAAATTTGTTTCCTGGAAGTTTTTGGACCCCGTAAAGATCGGGGAAAAAAGATCATGTTTAATATTCATGATATGACTTTTGGCTTGAAAATGCGCTTTGAGGAAGCGAATTTGCGGGATGTATAATACGATTAATATCCATCAATCCTCCTCCTATACCTTTAAAATATTGCATTGGCTTGGAATGTGTTCGATGTTGGCCCAAGGAATAATGTTTGATTTCTCCTCTCGGCTTCTTGTGTTAAAGAACGTGAACCATAATCAATTAATACACGCAACTTTTGACAAGAGTTCTCTGGGAATGATAATCAATAAGTTTGCTGTTGCTGGTGGTAGTGTTGGAGGGGGCTCGAATCAGTTCATGGAAATGAATTTGTCTTATATGTGTGCGCGAAGAGATCGTCGGAAGTGTATATTATAACTACGAACAGACTTCCTAAAAATGTCGTGACTTATGTTCCGAGAAATATTGTATGTGACTCTTGATGTGAACTTTTGCCGAACAGATCCAATGATGAATGGAATTTTTATGCGGTTATAAAAGACGACATCGTTAATTCTGGAGTTCTTCGTGCGAGAGTTTCTCATGGGAATCGATGCTCGAAGGGTTAAATAAAATGCAATTGCCATATGTTTGTTCTCGTGAAGATGATTTTTGTGCTCTTTGGAAAACGATCGATTTCGAAACTTATTTGTCTGTCGTTGAGACTTCGTTCGGAAGGAATGTGCGTCTCGATTCCCTTGTGATTCATTTTCATTCATTAGTTTTGATTGGACTGGAAATCGTTTCCATCCAATACAAATGAAGGTATAATTATATATTATGCCGCATGGCAGATGTGGTTCAGGGTATTTTAATAATGTATTATTTAAAGATATATCGCTATCTAACGTAGACGGTAATTATAATGTAGGGATGCGGAAAATCAAACAGCAGGGCTATTGCATTTACATGCTATCATAAATGTACGAGTAATTCAAAATCGGTCCTAAACTGCAGGAATGTTTTCTCGAACTTTTTGCCCCATGAAATCCACAGTCCATGGTAATGTTTCTCAACGTGGGTCAATAAGGGTCTCCTTGCGGTTCTGAGATATTCTAATTGGGGGGGGGGAGAGCTGTAAAAAAGTCAGATTTTAAGAAACAGAGCTTTACAAACATGGTTGGAAAAAGTGAGACCACTTTCAGAATTCAGATATGCTTGTAGAACACAGGCTATCTGAACACATTCCGGCATGGTCCGGAAGACCAATATATATGCCCATAGAACGTAGGTAGATAGATAGATAGAACCGCTCACAGCCCCGGACTGATGCAAAGCACCTTACTTCCGTTACCTCAAAAGAGGCAGAGTTGTGTCGGAAAAGTTAGCAAAGATTTATAGTGGTGGCTCCCCTTGCCCCGTGCTCGCAAGTTTCGAATTACTCGCGTCGTTCTCCCCATGAAGACAGCCATCAACTCGATGCAACGTACAAGACATTTGACTAAAATGGGTGACTGAATCCAATGACTAGGGAGAAAAATTGCACGTGCGCCCAGTGGCACATAAGGGCCGGAGACCGCAGCCTGGGATTTCAAAAGAAGGGTGGAAAAGACTTGTGGACAAGAAAGAAGATAAAGAAGCTGGCATGTTGAAGTGGGAGAGATTTGAGAATGGTCTAAATACACAATGCATACAAATTACATATATACAGCGCCTCGACTGTGACGGGAAACGAAGAAACAAAGCCTCCGTCCACAGCGCTGAACAGTGTGTTCTGCTCGCTCTTCCCCTTACAGAACATGCAATATATACACACACAGAATACACACATAGCCCGCACTGCGACGGGAACAATCAAACAGAGCCTCCGTTGACAGTGCTGGGCATTCACATTTGAATTACATGCATACATTATTTACTTTACAAAAATTTCCCTTTTTTATACTATTGGGAATGCACATAAACATTACTATGAAGGTAGTATTGGGTACAAATATCACCCTGAGCTCATACAAATATATATTCAAGGTTACAAAATTACTATCATACTATAAAAGTGCGGCGGGAACAATCAAACACAGCCCCCGTTCACAGTGCTGGGTGGCAGCGATCGCATTTGAATTTCCCATACATATATATATATAATATACACTATTTACATAGTATAAATTTCCATTTTTATATAATTGTTGATACACATAAACATTACTATGCATGACACATATATTGGAAAAAATGCCATAATGAGCTCATACAAATATTCAATTACTAAACCACCATCATACTATGAAATTGTATATACAAAAACATTCATAATTTATACAGGGTGTATTACTAAAATATTATGGTTTAGGAGCCTAAGTGCGCCCCTCTATGTTGAATCTGCATCTGTTTCAGATTCTACTTCCGAATCATTAGTGGATTGTTCCCTGCTTTCAGTTATTATCAAAATAGTTTCTTTATTATTCATCAAATAGCCCAAGACTTGTTGTAGTTTTCTCGTTGCAGATCTTTGCAAAATAATTTTCCGTTTCCACAAGATCTCTCTTCCGCTCGGCGGCGCCTCCAAATGGTATCCCTTTGTGTACTCACACTGTGTCACATAGTGTATCACGCTTCCCGGATGGCCGCATCTACACGTGCTGGTCTGGCTGATTTTGAACCTTTGCATGTATTCACCGAATGGACCGTGTTCTGTGAGGAACATTATTATTTCTCTCGGCATGACTTCTTTCATTTTACCCACTTTTGGTATAACGTCGAAGACCTTTCTTCCAGTTGTGCATATTTGCCAATGGTGTTGCCATTTCTCTGACGCTTCTTTCGACAGCAGATTTTTAATATAGGATGCCGGCAATTTCATTAGGTGGTTTTCAAGTTGATGTTTTGTAGCCTCTTTCGCGAATTTATCCGCTATTTCATTCCCCTCAATGCCTACATGAGCTTTTACCCACCGTATTGTAATCTTCCTGTTGTCCATCAGTATTTTTCTAATGTCATGCACAAGGCTATGAGGGGATTCTACGTCTCGTATTGCCTGTATACATGACATGCTGTCTGTGTTTATAGTTGATTTCCCTGGAAAATGTTTTGCATAATTGACCGCCATCCAGATTGCGTATAACTCTGCTTGGAATACAGTGTTGTTATTGAGCAATCGGCAGTTCCATTTGTCCGTTACTTCACCCATGTATATACTGACGTAGGCGGCCCCTACGCCATCCACGGTCTTTGAACCATCTGTGAAAATAATTCGATTTGTTGATTCTTCTGCATCTGTGGTCAAGACCTGTGTCGGCAAAATATCTTTCACCGGGTGATACGTCCATGGTGGATGTTTATGCTCTACATCTGTAGGAAGATATGTTACATTGTTTATTTTAATCTCACGCTTTAGCCTTAAATTTGCTTTCTGTACTTCGTTGTCCAAAAGTACATGTAGTGGGGGATTGTTAGTTAATACTTGTAAAGCACTGTTTGGTGTTGTGGAAAAGGCTCCAGTGATGAATAGCAGGAATTTTCTTTGAAGAGAGTCTACTTTTGTTCTTAACTGTTGTTTGGGATCACCGAACCATGCGATGGCACCATATGCTATAATGCGGATGGCGACAACTTTATAAAGCGTATTTCTAATTCTTGTATTAATGCCCCATGCAGGACCAGCCATTCTTTTAAAATTTTGTAAGCATTTCTGTGTTTTCGTGATCAGATAATTCACATGTTTGAACCATGTCAGGTTTCTATCAAACATTATTCCTAAATATCTGATGTTCATATTGTGTCTTATTGGATTGTTTCGCAGTCTAATGGTTGGTCTTCCCTTTTTGTGAGAAATCCACAAGTAATTTGATTTGGAGAATTCGATCTCTAAATTATTTTTCGTGAGCGAAGTATCCAATAATACCATTGCTGCTTTTGCGTGCTCAGTGACCTTGCGGATTGTAGAATCACCAATTACCATAGCAATATCATCCGCATACACTTGAATTTTTATATTTTCAGGCCAGTTTTTTGTGAGTAAGTCATTTATGACAAGGTTCCACAGCATCGGCCCACTACAGGAACCTTGAGGGCACCCTTTCGTTTGAACTATAGTGGCCTCGCCCTCATCTGTAAAAAGGGATATATGTCTTTCTCTGATTGCATCAATCATTGTTCTTCTCACATTGTCCGGCATTGAGATGTTGAGAAGTTGTTTTACTATTGTTTTATGTGAAATGTTATTGAAGGCTCCCTTAATATCTACTGATATTAGGGCAACATCTTGTTTTTGGCTCTTAAATGTTTGTATGCTGTCATGAATCTTTAGAACGTAGGTACTTAACCTTTTCAGCCGCGACTCAAAATCAACATGATCAGCTTCGCGACCCATTTTCAGAGGGGCCGCGGCCCCTCTGAATAGTTTTTATTAGATATTTTTCGCTTATAAAAGAACCAATTCAAAGCCTAAATAGGCACACAAATCAAATATTAGCAGCTCGCAGTGACGGCCCTGAGAAAAGTTGATAACGCCCCCCAACAGCCGCGATGCACACTTTGAGAGACACTGCCCTAGAACATCACTTTTTCCGTGGGGCCAATGATGTTGAGACGACCGTGCATAGAACCCCCATAAAAGGGAAGGTCACTGAATTCTAGGCTGGTGCTACGGAGGTCGAAATTATTTATAAAATTTTTATTCACTATAAATTAATAAATAGATTAACACACGAAATTAATTGGAAAGTGGCTCGCTCCGGATTTTAGGTGAGGATCTGAGTACGACGGGGACCCACATAAAGAAAGTTTGATCTAGAAGGGGGGGGGGGGGCACGGGTGAAAATTTTTCAAGAAACAGTGCTTAGAGGAACTCCCCCCCCCTCAAAAAATAATAATTTTTGAGTAGGCTACTGCTACAGATCATCTCCACGGCTATACATTCACTTAAAATGTGTCATGGAACCTTAATTTTTCAAAAATACTTGAGAAACTCTGAGATGTACTGTATATACAGTCAGAAAAGTATTGACAAGAGGCCATTGAGCACCTTTCTTGTCTAGTATTTTTCCGATTTAGGGAGCATGTCATTATTTATTGTTGGGGTTATTGTCGTTTAATATAGCGGTATTTAAGTGTAGCGGTTGTTTAAATGTAGTGGGTATTGTTGTTTAGATATTGTCTGGAAATTCATCATTGCAGTATTATGAGTATATTATCATGTATTTTCGGAAATGAAGCGTAATTATTATAAAGAACGGTGAAAAGGAAATATCGAATTTCCCATTGGAATGTATTGGAATTTGAGTTCTGAATCGAATTTTCAGTGGGTCCATTCAGAAACTGAGCATCTTCCGAATCATAAATAGGAACGTGAATTGCATTGTTGAATTCATCCGGGTTCTAAATTCTCGAATACTCCATTGTGTTGCAGTTGCAACTGTTGGAAACAGAGATTGTGGAGATACATAAGCCTATACAACGTTTAAGCCTTTCTCTAGTTACAAACATAACTGGCATTTCCAGTATTACCAATTAATGGAAGGACAGCTGCTCACTCTTTCAAGTCCAGGGCTCAGATTATATGTACCTTTATAATTCACAATCCGCTCCTTGTTGCTTGTCCATAAATGTCATTCCTATAGTCGCTTTCTCTCTCTCTCTCTCTCTCTGGATGTCCCGGCTGCAACCATAAATCCGTTTAATCCGGGAGAAAATACCTTTATATGTATGGAAAATGCCATCCAGTTTTGTGTCGTCTCTTTTACAATCTCTCTCCCCCCTCTCTCTATACTCTCGTCTTGACCGGCCATGCATAATGTATGCTTAATAATGAATTCAAATGAAAACAGCTCATCTGCAATTCAAGGTGCATCCAGCAGGCTCCGTTTAGTTCGCCTGTACCACCATATCTGGAGCAAAAGCACTGAGACCGAGAGAGAAGATGGCGAGAGAGATTCGCCTTGTTTGATAACACCACTTCAGTTAATGGCATCGCAGTGTAAGAGAAGGTGGGATATACAGCCTCTTACAGTGGAAAACGGTTTGTTGTGTCCCGGAGATTCACTGGAAGTTGTTAGAATGTACAGCTTTCGAGAGAGAGAGAGAGCCGTTTTCTGAGGCAGCAGAATTCCTGTGCGTGTTTGTTTTCCATTGGTTTCTCTCTCGAAAACCCCTTTCCTTCCATTTGCGCAAAAGGTACGCTGCCGGTGTTATGTCGTCATCTTTGGAACCGTGTATTTGCTGAGAAAAGGAGGCTCAATCTCGAATAATTTACCATTTGTTTTCAAAGGGGATTGGTTCTTTTCGTGTTTTTTGTAGGTACCTCTCCTTTAAGAACAAGAAGGCTCTTGGCAGGTAATGAATTTTTCAGGAGCTGCAGAAAGAAAAGAGCGTGTGATTTGTTATCAGGGAGAAGAATCGCTTGATCCACGGTTTCCAGGATGTTCAGTTCGACATTTTTTTTTCCTGTTCTTGGACTTGGAATGATTTTGTGTTGTGTAACGAGTATACGATGGAGACGGATGTATGTACGGGGTGTTACAGAAAGGACTTTGAAATGACATTACCTGGAAACAGTGATAGATATACAAGATGAAATTTTTTTTTTGTCATTTGAAGAAGACACGGGCTGTTTGGAACAAGTGGTCGACATTCACTCTCAGAGGACCCGTCTTATGATCCAACAAGAGAAGTAGTACGGATACCTATTCAAAAGTATAATTTGCACCCAAGAAGACTAGCATCGACTGTTTCATCGACGCCTAATAAAAAAAAAATATAATTTACGCCCAAGAAGACAAGTGTCAGCTGTTTCCATTCACTTCTGGCGGATGCGAATGAAGTGGAGGCGCCGGACATATAGATGACAGTTTATATTTTATTGCGGTGTGATTTTTTTATACTGAAAATCAATGACATTAACATATTCTAGATTGGATAAATTCAATTCCAGATTCTATGTAAGACCAGATTATTGTACGATTATGATGTTTTGAACGACGATGTTATGATGATAGTTTTTATTTCAGATTCCTTATATGAAATACCGTTGTTTGTTATTTTCACATTAATTAATACATTTCCGGCTATTCCTAACCTCCTGGAACACTTTGATATCTGTCGCCGAGATGGGAAGCGGGGTGTGCCTGGTCTTTCAACGTTCAGTGTCATTTGGAGGTCATTGTTCACATTTTTAATTGGGTTGCTATATTTTTGAAGTATATGACATCCATATTTTTATGGGCATCTTTTTCTCAGCCACCTCGTTGGGCATTTTGCCTGTTGTGGCGTTGTATTTGTATTTGTTTACAGGAAAGGTCCTCAAACGCTGTATCAGATTGGCCAGTTCATCTGTGAGGCATATGCATCCATTACAGTGAAGATATTTGCGGAGAAGTAGCTTCAAACACCTTTCTTTACTTTTGTCATGTCATTGCTAGATAAAATGACCATTTCGAATCCATCGTAATGTGATTTGACCCGCGAGACCCTGACGCCATCTATGAGCCGAAGCTGTAAGTAATTTAATAAACCGGTCTAGTTTGAAACTCCATGCCCAGCTATTAAGCAAAATACTTGTTTCATGTTTCCCTCCATATCACTCTTTCTAAGTTATGTCATTTCAAAATTGAGAAGTCATTTCTATAACAACCTGCTCATGGACTGACAACGATGCAAATCAGCTTTGACTTCTGTGGAAATCGCTAAAGTATTTCCCATTTTTTGCGCGATTGCAGTTTTTATTTACAGGTCACTTTAGTTTTTTATGGGTTGATATTTGCTCGTGCTCCAACGATATCGGGAATTAAATACGCAAATACGCAAGAGCGTATTCTTACGTCAGGTTACGGCCCAAAGTGAACTCTGAAATAATCTCGTGTGAATCGGTCGTATATCTTCCACGCTGAAGTCACATGTATTCCGAATGTCCAATATTTCACTCAACGAGCCCATTGTTTGGAATTCTATGACGCTACAGCGTTTATTTATTTATTTTATTTTTATTTTTTTGGTTGTTTTGTAAATCCTAAGGGCCAATTTTCCTCCAGAATTTTATGGACTTATATTTGTGTATTATTCCAAACGTCATCCTTCGAGCATGATAATAATACTTGAACCGTCATCTTTCGGTGTATTACAATTGCTTATTTTTTTCATATGTATTGTCATTTTGTGTGCCTTTGCCTGACAAAATAACATCCAGGCAATACGTTTATGGTAGCTGTTTGGATTGTGCATATTGTTTTCGATATAGACAGTGTATTTTTACTCTCTCTCAAACTGAAGAATTGATTGTCACTGGATTGTCTCGACTCGGCGACTACTGCTGATATTTTTGTTTATACTTCGTGCAAGTTTCTTGTGCGGAAAATTCCATATTGGGCATCAGTGGACTGTTTGATTACTGTGAGTTCTCTCTGCCAACTGAAATCCTTTCTATAATTTTGTAAAATGGTAAAATAATCATCAAAGCCTATTTGATTTCGCAGTTGAAGACTTTTCAAGAATACCAGATTTCTACCTTTCAAAGCAACTACGATTGGCCATATTTCGTTAAGATGCAAATCAGATATCCAGTCAACGATCTCCCATTGCAGTCTAAATGCTCCCAGTCATTACCAAATAAAATAACGCCAAACAAAATCCGATTTGGAACCAAAATAGAATGTATATCCAACAAAGTATAGGTGTTTGATATCCGGAAAAAAGGGTTGTAGTAGTTATCTTCAGAAAAAATAAATGAAATTAAATTTCGATATCAATCCACGTGCAATCATATCATTGACGAAAGCTCTATTGTAACCTTTTCTAAAATCCGCATAAGATGTATAAAATATTCACATATATATATACGAGAAAAAAAATGAAAATTGCATCCTTAGTGCGTACACATTATGTACACATTGTATATTTTGAACACATCCTACGAGTTCATGCACATAATTTGTCAAACTTTTTGTTTCATAACAGCCCACTTCTTCGTAATTTTTCCTCTCATCCCCCCCCCCCCCCCAACCCACAACTTAAACAAACCCATAGGATCCAGCTATACGCGTAGCTTCAATCGCCCCGCAGAGGGTGATATTGCCCACTTTGGGAATACACTAGTCTAGCAAGTTAGGGTTCTCAGTGACCTAGAATGTCAGGAAAATAGAAAATGAGGTAAGCGAAAGTCAGGGGAAACGTAATATATATATAATAAAACGTAATATTCAATATATATATATATATATATACACACATATAACGTAAAACATGCAACGATAAATCCCTCTACAATGATATTTTTTCAAGTCTTTTTTGGAAATGCCCAAGTCTAATGCTGCCTTTCGATATTACGATGATCCTTCTAGAGTTTTTAGTTCCTCCCCTCAGAGTTTTTTCTTAATAGAGTTTCGTTATATCGAGATTTCTCTGTATTTGATAAAAAGTCAGGTAAAAATTCTGAGAAGAGAGGGAAAAAACTTAAATTATTTCTCCCCCCCCCCCTCTCAAAATCTCAACTTTCCAAAAATACAGGTATTTTGAATTATATTTGGGCAGGAAAATGATCAAGCAGATTATGCTGGAAACCCTAACCAATTCTATCCCAATAGTATCGTGAGCCACGGACGAATTAGGACCACCCAGTCTACCAAAATTTAAATTTCATTGTAAGGAAACATTGGTCATTTTAATAGCCCAAAGAATAGAGCATTTCCAGGAACAAAAAAAAAACACACGCACACTGAATAAGCCGGTTGCAATTCGGATGTTGAAAAGACAACCAAAAAATTCAATATCACTCCACGTGGTGTCATTCAATCGACAACGGCTCGATTATCTTATCTATGATCTATTTAAAACGTATAAGAGGGAAGAGAAAATGATGGAAAAAAATTGGAAACCGCATCTTCAGCGCTATTTACAAAAAAAATAATAATAGGGATACGCAATGTGAAATTTTCGTATATGTGCGCGTGTTTGCTGAAGGAGACACTCCTTTAAGATAAACACAGAAATGACATTTCTAGAGGAAAAAAACAAACTAACGAAAAAATAGCGGAAAGAGAAATAATTAAATAACCAAAAATAAACGGTTTTTTCATGTGCCAAGCCCAGTTCAGTTTCACGGGTAACTCCTTCCATTTTGAGTGTTTTTTTTCTGTTATTTTATTCATCTCTAGAGCTGGATAAGGACACACACACACAGTAAGAGAAGAAGCGGGAAACTGGAGAAGATATAACGTTAAGGGGAAAGTGAATTAATAAACTGCAAAGAGAAACAGGACAGCCAAGCAAAAATAAACATTTTTCTCTATTTAGGAAAATCCCCTCGAGAATTCATTCATTCCTCTTGACTTGTGCAAATGATATAATTTTCTTTCTTTCTTTTTTTGGCTTGGCGCATGTGACCTCATTCTGTGTGAGCCAAGTGCGGCACGTTGAGCATGAAATATACTTATTTTGCACCATGTTAGCCGGGGGGAAAAACGGGACGTTATATGTAGCCAGCGGTCGAAGAAAAATGGACTTGGGATAAGATATTTTCCAACTTACATACAAAAATTCCTCTCTCGGAATCAAGATAAACGTATGGATATACATACCTTATGAGGCTTGTGATGATAAATGGCCACAATATATTTATGGTCATGCTTGGACATTTCTGAAATTTTTGTGAATGTATTCGGATATTGATGAGGTCCAATGTGGACATGCCCAGATGTGCATTTACTATACTGGTTACGGTGAGTTTTTGTTCAGGCTCGTGGTATACGCAGAATATGAGTGGATGCCGCTTCTCTTGAAGGTGCAACGAGATATTTAGGGGATCAAATTATATCGAAATTTTCCAGGACATTGATTATTCTGAGGTGTGTTGTGGTAATTTCAGTGCCGCCAAAGCATCTTGGGGTTTCTCAATTAAGTGTTAAAAATTTTCATCTCACATCTAGAGAATCGGGCCTAAATTTCTATATGGACATGTGGAATTTTCCTACAAATTTGGAGCTTCCACATGATAATATTCATTTGCTTGCTAAACGGATATCTTTGTGAAAGCCCCTTAATGCTTGCTTCACCCAATGCAGATTCAACAGGCATATTCTAGCCACATGCCGTAACCCCCTGAAATAACGTATACGTATAATAAGGCAAAAGAATATTCGTACTAGTTACTGAGAATCACTCGTGCTCAAGACCATGAGTGACCATATCTGAATATAATAGTAGTGTATACTTGAATATTTTATTTAGAGTTGTAAACTTGAGGTACCTGGTTTTAAGACGGGCTACAAATCGACTTCAGCCTAAAAATTTTTGAGTAGACATTTAAGATCGGCACCAGACTATACCTTAAACGCCTAAAAGTCTCCTTGTGTATGAAATAATCAAATGAAAACTAACTAGCAAACTCGTGTTTTTCGAAATTGTGGTCCTTGTTGACCTCTGGAGAAGCGGAGGAGGGGAGAAGGCAAAAGTTTGCCAAGGGGCAGTATCAAGGGGATACAGCAAAAGTCGTGTTGTGATGCTTTGTTGGGGGGGGGGGGAGGGGTGCCTCTACCATGTTGGAAGCGCCAAGTTTTTTAATTTATATTCTTTCGAGTGTCATAAAATCGGATCGCATTATAAAGGTGCCAATCATGGATCCGAGGCCAGGGCTGACACGAAATAGGTTTCAGAAGAAAGCGGAAATTTAGAACATAACTGTTCTATCAGTCATTTTGAGATCTCCGGCTTGATCATGGAAGAGTTTGAGTAGTGATTTAAGCTCGAGTCCAAACTCTAGGTTCTTATCTGGTACAACGATTTTTCACGTGTGTAAAATGGCCAATTGCGAATTAACTAATAGATCGAATTAATGTTGTTAAGCAAAGGGCGCTTATTGCCTTTTATTTTCAACTGGGAAGTTTGCTAAGGGGTGCATGGGATAAATTCCAGGAAGCAAAAATAAAATAAAATCCAAAAATTTCCTCTAAGGCGATTAATGCATCACGTAGGAGGTCCTTGGCTGCCTCAGTAACTCGACAAAGAGGTCCTTAGGTACAATATCTAATTGAAAAACACCACTATGCCACCATTAGTATATCAATGATTTTTCAGAATGGACCATCTCTACGTGTGTCTAAATCACTCCTACAAGAGACTAAACGTTATTCCCGACTCTCATCACAATAAAAATACTAGTTCCGAGCTTTAGCTATACACGTAAGTATAATTCAGTCCCGTGATGACGACGATGGTTCTAAGTACCGGTTCACGAATGCACTTAATCGCAGGTGCAGCTCAAAAAAGAACCGAAGTCTATTAAACAAGACATAGAAAAGGAAAAATAAAAAAGGAAAAAAAATTGACACACGTGAGAAATAATGCTTTAGGGGTCGTCCAGAATGTTACGGGTCTCCAAATGGTAAAGAAAAAAGTTGCAATAAATAAAAATCAAAACACAAAATTTATATACATTTTTTTTTGGTTAGCCGTGACCTTTTTGAACATCACGTCCCTTAATAAAAGACCAAAAAGGACGTTGTGTTTCCCAGACTTATAATAATAATGTATATAAATTTTTTTTTTTTTTGAAAAGTGGGCAGCAAGAAGCCAAACCCTTAAGGTCGATGCCAGTCACGCCCATTGGCGACTCCTCATATTTTTTTTTTGAAGAAGAAGAAGAATCCTTCGTCGTCCTAGTCCCAGTCGCTCCTTGTGTGTGACGTGACAAGCAATAGTAAGAAATACAAACTCCTATACAACCATATATATTTTTTTGGTTAATACCAAGAGAGAGAGAGAAGAAAAAGCATTTTTTTGAAATGTAACATTGGACAGCATCGTAAGAAATATGTTATCACCGACGGGTTGATTGTAGGTTAGTTAAAAGATTCGTGGTAAAGCTGGATAAAAAAAAAAGAGCCAAGGATATTCCAAGTCTAGCTGTCAGATACCCCCTAAATGGATGAGCCAAATTAAACGAGTGCTCATTATATATATAAAAGGAAAGAAACCGTAAAAATGGACGTCCGTAGCGTATATAACGGTACAGCATACACATGACTCGATCACGTTTCTCTCACTGGTGGTGCTCGTATTTACCTGGAAATGAAAAAGCTTGGATATATAATTCTACGAATAATCTTTAGATTCATGAAAATTATTGGAATTGTTTTTGTGGGTTTTCACATGATTAATAGCGTTTCGAGACAATTAATTGGTAAAGGAGTGCGAATGGCGTTCTTTTCTAAAGAATTTCTTGGGCTTGTTTTTTTTTTCCGAGTTGATGGGATTTCTGTAGTTCTTTGCTGATGTTTGTAATGAATGACTCTGTTACCGTTTGACCTCTAGGTATTGCTGTCTGTCCGATCTTTTGTTTTCGGTTGCCGGATTCTTCGAGTGACTTATATAACGAGATTTGCGGTTAGTAGGATTTAAGGAGGCGAATGGGAAAGTCACAGGTCAAGGCAAATGGGACTTTCATTCCATGAATCATTGGGGTTGTTTTTTATTTTGATCACTGATTGGATTATTTTGAGGTGAAAGTGGTGGCATTGCTTCGGGTTTGTTGTGCGTTGCAGTGTAACACGATGAGGTAGCGTGATATCTCTCTTGATGCTGTGTGTTAACCAAATGGATTTTCCCTCAAGTACCGGAAAAGGATTAGGTACAGTATTTTATTCATTCTTCTACTGACCTATAAATACCTAAGATACAATAATTGATCATGTTAAATGATACTAAGATACTCAAATAATACACTATCAGGACTGGACAAATGTTAAAAAAATCTAGACTCCAGAAAAATTTTTTAGGTGCCAAAATATTTTTACCCGAAGAGAAAGGTCCAAAATAATGCCTCTCTTGACGAAAGTGATGTCTGAGGACACAAAACAAGAATTTTTGGAATTTGTGTAAATGTTTCCAACAGCACAAGGAAGCCTTGGAAAAATTATTTCGACCGTTCTTCTCGGAGGGACAAAATAATGTTTGGCTTTTTCGGAGGGGGCACACCGAATTAGGAAGGGCATAAGAACTTTCTTCCAGAGATTTTTGAGTCACCAACTTCAAAAAGCATTTTAAATTAAAAGAAATTCATAAACATAGCATTTAAAGGTGTTTTCTTTTGATATTTTCATAATTTTACATTATGAAATAATTCAATATTTTGAATTTCTTGAGGGGGGCTTCGGTTCCACCGTGCCCGTCCCTGCTTACGCCTCTGTCAGTCACACTGGCAGTGAGTGTTTTTTTTTTCATGGCAGTGCTTTTGTTCATATATTTGAACGATTTTACCAATGTTTTTCGCACATTAGCGCAATAGCACTTTCATTTTCATGAAATTTTCAGCATTTGATGGAATGACGAATCCACAATACACATTGATACATCTAAAAATAAATGCTTGTATTTAATATATGTATGAAAAAAAAAATTTAAATTTTCGTCATGATGAAACAAGTCATTTGTGCATACCAGGGGAACTTCTGTATAAAGAGTTAGGAGGGTTCGTCCTGCTCGGTTCACAATTTCTTATAAAACGCTCACCAGACGCTCAAGAGTGGAATGTAAAAAAAAAAAGTATATATATGTATGTAATCCTAGGGATTTACGTGAAAATCCCAAGTTTTCCGGTTGACAGTTTCTTCCTGGAAACTCCACATTCCGGAAAACTAATTAAGCGTTCGAATCTGGAGAAGGGGATAGGAGACAGAAAAAAGAAGAAGAGAGAAGCGATAGAAAATAAGTCTTGAATAATTCAAGACTTTCTACGGATATTCATTCCACCTCCTGCTGCTGGTTATATGAGTGTATGCCTTTGCTTATAAGTATTAAAAAAAAATGGCTGAATAATAATAAAAAAAGAAGTAAATAGAAATGAAGAAAGCGTTGGCATCAAGAGGAGAAAGAGGGAGAGGGGATATTCCATTCATTCATCTTGCTTTGCCGGGGGAATTCATGAAAAATTATGTCCATGACAGCCATTTGAATTAAATCGTAGGTACAGGTAGTTTGGTGGTTGAAGGGGGAGTGGATAGGGTTGTGTGTTTGTGGTGGGAAGTAGGAACGGGAAATTGGGATCATTGGTGATGTGGCGAATTTACTATGTATGGTGGTAGAGAGAGAGAGAGTTTTTTGAAACGGGAAATTTCAGAAAAATAAAAACTGCTAAAAATTGTATTGCGATTTTTTTGAAAAAACGTGGAAGTTATTTAATTTAATTTATATATTTTCTATATATTTGTGTGGTTTGATGGAGTGAAAAGTTTTCAGTGGATGGCGATTTCTGAGTGAGGGGGAAAAAAAAAGAGGGATAGAGAGTTGGGATCATGAAATTCGAATGAGCTGCGATTAAATTCTACGAATGTGAGACCATTTTTATAGAAGACGAGCAAATACCGTTGAATTTGTAAAGTTTTTCATGGAAATATCGAGATTGGTATATATTGTGATGAAGTTTTTGATGCAATCAATCATCTCTCTTCAATGTTTTCCAGAATTTTAGTTTTGTGGGAGAAATTATTGCTTGATATTGCCGATACGCTTCTGAACACCATTTGCATTTCGATATTTCCATACATACCTTTCACAATCTTAACGTGAAAATGGAACTAAATATGAATCATTATAGACCTATATTCTCATTTTGTATTTTCGATTTTTATTCTCTTGAATACCGATTAAAGTATGCCTATGGTCCGATTTTTAGAGTCGTCTGCGTCTTCCAAATCTTATGCCATCAATTATGAATATTACATTCGAAGTTGTAAATTCTAAATTTTTCTCGATTCTGAAACACATAACAGACTGTATAGTACGCCATCTAGCGTTAAAGTTACGATTTTTATCATCGATACCAACTGGTCTCCAACACAGGCTTTAATAAGTTTTCCCACGTAAAATTATGAGCTTAAATGTCAGTTAAAATTTTTATTATAATGTCCAAAGTTCGGCAAAAAAATTGAAATCATATATCATTTAATTTAATTTTGGCTTGTAATATTTTATCATATCTTCTTGATAATATTTAAAAAAAACAGCGGGCTTTGCATATCGCAGTTAAAAGTCGTAAGCCAGTCACATTAGGGTGGGAAATGATAAAAGAAAATGAAATTCCGTTGTGTTAAGGTAACAACGGTCCTCAAAGGGTTGAGTTCGTGGGTAGGAAGATTTGGGACAGCACAAATGACATGAGAAACGTATGCTAGGTTTATCCATACTTAGATGGGACAACCATAATTTTTTATGTGCAGTATATGTATATTTTATCATAATTATTAGTTTTTTATTGCTCTTATTGGGTTGCTGTATTTTTAATGTAGTTTAGATATGTATTCGACATAGATATTTCTTATGGGCTTTTTTGCAGCCACCTCGCTGGTCATTTTGTCTGTAGTGGCCTTTGTATTTACATATGTATAGGTATTATACAAAAAAAATAATGGAAATGTGTGCGAGTGCGAATCATCCAGAAGAGAAGCCAAATAAATCATTATCATGACGACATGTAGATCATACGTGCGCAATCTTTTCCGTCCGCGATCCATATATGTGATATTTCTGCCGATCGCGGGCCAGAAACTTTATCTAGGGTAACCATATGTACAGGGTGTTTGAAAAAGACCCATCCGATTTGAAAAATCATAACTATTCGACTTTTAACCCGTTTTGATCGAATAATGTACAGGTAGAAAGAGGGAAATCTCGAGTTTCACGCAGTTGCCGACAGGTAGCGCAAACACTTTTCCTTCGGGCGCCAGTTCAGTGTTTGCCAAGATTGGCTTTTCCCGCAGTTAGAAACCGATTTGGATGATTTCATTTTCCAGCAGGACGGGGCACCACCACACTGGAGCTTGGACGTAGAGAATTTTTGAACAATCGCATTCCTAAACGATGGACCGGCCGTACGGGACCTGATGATTCAGTTAAACATCACTGGCCTCCAAGATCGCGGGACCTCAGAGTGTGCAATTTCTTCTTGTGGGAGTTTATAAAAGACTACGTTTATGTACCTCCCCCTTCCAGCTACATTAGCCGAACTGAAGACACGCATAACAACAGCCTTGAAAGCAGTGGATACAAACATGCTCGCAAAAGTTTGGGATGAACTTGACTACCGTATAGACATATGCCGTGCATCCTAAGGTGGACATATTGAGCACCTATTATTTGGTTTGGAAAAAAACTTTATGATTAGCCATGTAATATAAAATTAATCTTAAGTACCTATGTGTTCAATATTTTTCGTAATATACGCATTTCGAATTGGGCGATTCTTTTTGAAATACCCTGCATTTTACAGAACAAAAAAAAGTCAACTTTTTTTAAAATAGAATTTTCTGTTTTCTCCCCATATTTTCAAAGAGGCTTACTTCAATTTTTATTTACTGAAATCAATACTTGAGGAGCTTATTTTCAAAAAGAAACATTTTACTTTTGCTAAATTTACTGTTGAAATAACAAACAAAAAGTAGAAAATAGCCTAACGGGTAGCATGTAGGGTAGAAGAATATTTAAATACTATGCTTCTTGATCAAAATTGGAGAATTTGAATTCATTTGAATTTTGGAAACGCTCTTTTTTGAAAGAAAACTAGTGGAACCTTTGTTACCTATGTTACCTTTTGATTAACACGATCATTCTACAGTGATAACGGTCACTCCCGTTAGCAGACACCTTCACTGACGGACGCAATTTTGAATTACATCCAGGGCATTCAATGTACCTATCGCATCTACATTAACGGACACTCCTCGTTAGCGGATAAAATTTTCGGGGCTATGGGTGTCTGTTATCTAGAGATGAAGGATATCGAAATTTATGAAAAAGGTGGATACGTCCACCTTTTTCCACCAAATCCACCAAAGGTGGATTTCGATAAACACGGCTAACTTTACATTGTGGTTTCTACAAAAAATATCCCCGTTCGAATAGTCCCTGTTGCATAATCTGATAGAGTTTTTCCCCAAAGATTAATAATAAATACAAATACAACGCCACAACAGACAAAATGCCGAACGAGGTGGCTGATAAGTTAAAAAGGATATTTCAGAAAAAAATGGAAATGTTTCTTTTTTGAAAATAATCCTCTCAGATGAGTCTCGAACATTCTGAATGTACAAAATTAGTATTCATATCTGATAATAAGATAAAAGGAGAGAGATCAGAAAGTTGAATGGAGTTACATACAAAGGCATCAGACTATCAGTATTTCGCTCAATGTCTCCGGACATTTTCTTTCTGGAATGTCAGAACTGACATCGATGTTCAAATCTATCATCGATATTTCATCAGTGTCTAATATATCATCCATTAAAAAAAAAATTCTGATGAAGAAATAGCTGGAAAAAAAAAATCAAAGAAAACAAATTTCTCATGGCGACGTTGAAAGATCCGTGGTGAAGAATAATATATAAAAGAGAAAAAGCGGTTAAAACTGTCTTGGAAATTTCTTTTTCTAGTGCTTTATTTCTTATCCTCGACGCCTTTTGTTCTATTGCTTCCATTTTCCTTTTTCTGGTCTTCGTTTGTGATGCCATCCACGCAAAGTGAAATATTGCTTTTCATCAAAGTCTCGCGGATCGGCCGTATATAAAATAATGATAGAAAAAACAAAAAATAAAAAGAGGAAGATATATCGGATCAAAAGAGTAAATAGAAGGAATCCCAAAGACTGTTATGGAAGAGAGAGAGAGAATGGATGTGTTGGGAATATGGTGACTCTGGAATGTTCTCTGGAATCACCTTCACCATCACAGGAGAGAAAATGAACTGAGTAGGAATGGATGCCTTTCCTCCGCGAAATACATTGATAAGTCTTTAGTGTATTTGGATTTGTACCCATGTCGTTATTGTGTGAACGATACCGTAAAAAACAAATACATCGCCAAATCGATATGCAAATTTTCCATTATTTTTCGACATTAATGCGTCGATATTCCAGTACCCAAAGAGTACTGTAACCTTCACTTCACTGTAACTAATCTTATGATTTTTTTACGTGGCTTTTGCAGTGTTTTTTTTATTTCCGTAACCAGATTTAATGCCATGTTTTGTCGTCGTCGTTGGACTGGAATTTTATTGATTTCTTCCAATTTTTATGGTTTTTCCTCTTCAATTTTTGTTATTATGAAATTTATGTTTCTTCTCTCTTTTTGGTAACTATGCAAGTCTGAAATATGCTTACTGTCACATATTTTTAATTATGCAAATTCACGCAGTATGGGTTTTCCCCACTTTCGTGATAGTGGAAGTTCGCAACATATTTTTTATCCCACTTTCGTAGTTACGCACATAAGGGCAAATATGAAATTTCCAGGGCAACGCCGGGTATGTCTGCTAGTACATTTATAAGTCGTTAGTGTCTTTGGATTTGTATCCATACCGTGTGTAAGAAACAAAAACATCACCAAACCAATACGCAAATTTTCCATTATTTTTCGAGATTAATGCATCGATATTCTAGTACCCAAACAGTTTTCCTGTATCTAATCTCAACATGATTTTTTTACATGGTTCCCGCAGATGTTTTTTTCCATTCTCGTAACCCGAAAAAAATCTTTAATGCCATGTTTCGTCGTCGTTAAAATGCAATTTTATTGATTTCTCCCGGCTTCCACGTCGGCGTCGTCGTCGTTATTATTAACTGTGATTTCTGCCACCTGCTCTGGAGATTTCTTATGCATACATGAATGACTTATTAATGGAAATCATGTCGATCTTTTTCCGCCTACCGGCATGGTTTAAAATTAAAGAGGACATTTCCCGTTTGTCTTTTGGTGTTTCGAATCGATTGGAATCATCAAGGGACAGATGTCACACACACGTAAAGAAAACACACCAATTTGTAACAATACAAATCATTATCTTTACTTTCCTATAGGATGAGCTTAGACGATCGAGACAGGGGCGTAACGAATGCAAGGACCGCCCAGGGTATAAATCTACTATACACGCATAAAAATGCAATGTCCAACCCACCTTGTTGTTCTTGGCATGCATCTCTTGTTTTCGATGACCTAAGGGCAAATGATCTTTTTACCACACCCCATGTATTGTCCACGACCACGTCGTCCTATGAGTGTCCTTGGAGGAGACCGCGGCCTTGATTTGTCATTTTTCTTGTATATGATCTTGAATAATAAGCATGAGAAAGCAATAAAATTATTTCAAAATGTTGTAATACCGGTAATGTTCGGTGAAGTGGAATGAATCGCGCTCAATAATTCGCATTTTACTGCTAGACGTGAACGGTGTATAGGCTCGAGACAAAGTCTAAAATTAATCTTTAAAAAAAAATCGAATTTCGATATTTTACGTGTTTCATTTTTATTCATGAGAATTCCCTCTTTTACATTCAGATAAACACCTGAAAAATATTTTTTCGTGTAGAAATTTATAGCGATCCAACGTGTTTAGATTACCGTGAATTACTACAGCTATTTTTTTGTTGGATACGCTGAAATGAACAGATTTCAACGTAAGAAATTTTCAAAAGAGGAGGAATTTGGTTTTTTTTTCCCCTCCTCATATTGCCAAAAGTATGAAAATGTTGCCATTTTTGGAATAAAAGAAAAAATATTAGCTTTTTTTGGATGAGTGATTTCTACAAAAAAAGTGAATGTATATTTCTGAATATCCTGTGTTTTGAGAAAGTTTTTCTTCGGAGGGTTTAACGATAGCTTCTTATGTAATATGAATTGTTGATTTGGTCCGTCAAGTGGAAAAAAATTGGCATTACTGTGTAAGAAGAGGCAGGAAGCTGTCGTTTTTCGCATTCGGACAGTTCCTTCCTTTGAATGACATCATGGAAGATATAAATCATAATTAAATTCTATTTTATTTTTCCTTGTTTTTCTCTCCGTATATTGATACCGATTTCATGTTCTTTCCTTTTTTGTATTTTTCAGATATTTACAAGATATATATGAAATACCACGATGTTAGGTAGGAAACTAATCAGTGTGTTGTCCGTCGCTGGACTTTTAACTTTGGGCTTATCAACAGCTGAAGGTGAGTGGGTCAATGAATTCATTCATTATATTATATGCTGTGTGTTTTTTTCTTACAAACGGCTGTCAAACTTAATTTTTTGTTTTGCTGGTTGCGCCATCTATTGCTCATTGATGCTACTAAATGCTAAGAAATGCCCAACATTTTTATTATTTTGTTTATATACTGTGGTAAGTTATGGCGCAGATATTTTGCACGGTTCTCATCGACCATAGGCGGAGATAGACTTGGAAGTCTGGGTTGGCAAGGTCATTATTGCTGGGGGGGGGGGGCAAGATGATGATGATGATGTCAATTCGTGTATACATATATGCATTAGATCAGTCAACTCCACCTTTGACGCTGGGGGGGCAATGCCTCCCCCCCCCCCCGTATTTTCGCACATGTCATCGACCTGGAAAGTTAGACAAAAAAAAATGAAAATCATCATGCGAAAGTTATGTAAAACGTTTCAGTCCGGGGCTGTGAGCGGTTCTATCTATCTATGTAAAACGTAAAAGGTTTGGCAAAAATGAGGGAAATATGCAAATATTTGTTAAAAAATGAGGGGAAAGTTCCGTGGGGGTGGGGAAGAGACTAAAACTTTAATAAATTACATTTGCTTCACATTATGGAAAGTAGCGATAATTCGTCAAGTATGGAAATAATCCTACTCTATGCTATCAAATTTAATAGATTTCACGTCGAACAGGATCACCAAAAATATGGGCCGTGAACTTTCTTGTATAGATTGGACACAAGAGAGACATTGAAAAAAAATTACTTCTGAATTTTTAATTAAAATTCCACGTCGGAAAAAAAAAAAATCTTAATTCAAAATTAGACATTGATGATTTTAATGAGTATTTTTCGGAATATATTTATATATATATATATATATATTCATACATAAATATAAATATGAGTGGATTCCATATTTTTCTCACGCGTTCATCATTCGATTTTATGATGAGATATTTGATGAATCAATTCAAGGATAAATCACACATAATATTCATCTTTGATGGCCTTCATTATGCGTATGTTTCTTGCTATAATGAAATGATTTATACACTGGACAGAAACTCTCATTAAAGTTTTTCTTCGAAGAATTCAAATGTATTGATTTCACAAGGGAGAAAAAAAACTTTGATTAATATAAGCTCCGGTTCAGAATCCATCCAGATACAAACTTTAAATTGAAAGTTCGGATGAAACTTCACAGTGAAGAACAAAAAAACATCTTTTTTTTATTATTATTTATTTCTTACTTTCTTGTGAAGTTTTCCGAAGATTGAAAACTCAGCTTCTTTGAAGAAGTAGCAGCAGCGAAAAAAAAGAGATGATGATGAATCTTAGAGATGGATGAATGTAAGTAAGTACGCTGAGAAGAAATGCATACGTCTGTAAGACGTTTGGGCGAATGCCACCGCGCGTTCTCTTTGTGTTTAGTGTCGGTACCATTCCTAAAAAAAAATTATTAAAAAAAAAAGGTTTCTTATATTCTCCTTTTAGACTTTGGAGAAAAATAAGAAGTTGAAGAAGCGACTTCCTATCTTTTTCCGCTAATGAGTAGCGTTGGGGTACGCGATGGTGACGTTAATAGGCAGCAACGTGGCCCCCCCTTTCTTTTTTACCCTAGGGCCCAAAAACAACTTCAATTTCCCCGAGAGGTAAGAAAAAAAAATCTTTTCCCAGTTTATTTGAACTCCTTGAGAGAGAAAGAAAAAAAAATTATTTTCCTGTTTTTTTTTGTCCCGTATAATGCGGGACCGTCCTGTGATCTTGGTGCAGAAAACTGAGAGGAGTAGTTAAAAAAAACGCACCTATGGAAACTTTTCTTGTTACCGACTTCTCAGGTGCTATTTTTCTTGTTACGCGATAATTTGTACACGTGTTTTAAGTCACTTTTGATGAATTTATATCACGTGCTTTTCGATCTGAATAGGCGTTAATTTAATAAAAAAATTAGCGGCTATTTAATTTTTTCTTCCCTCTTCAACGGTCAGAGTTTGTTTGCTGCGCCATCTATTGATGATCGATAGAAGTATATACTGTGAAATATCATCTTAGCCTCCGTATATTTGCATTACGTTCTGAGATATTTTCGTTTATATTCATTTATTAATTTCTTGGATTTTTTGTCTTAGTTAAAGAGTAAAATTACCGATTATTTAGTTTTTTCTCTGTGGTACGATCAGAGTTTGTTTGCTGTGCCATCTATTGATTATCGATGGAATTAAGTATTGTGAAATATCATTTTAGCCACCCTATATTAGCATTACGTTTTGAGATATTTTCGTTTATTTATCTTTTGTTTTTTTGGATTTTTTTTTTTTTGTATATTTTTATTAGAAGAGATAAAGAAAGCAGCCATTATAAATTTTACTTTGAAGTGGGTCGGACTTCAAAATTCGAGATCAGGGTGGATCTCAAGTTTTATCCACCAAGGGGGCAATTGTAGTTTTTTTCGTGAGCGTAGCCGAGGAGCATGGATAGACAGCCCCAGTCCCCCACTCCCTCGAGACGATGGAATAGTAAAAATGTTTTTAGATCTTTTTGTTAAAACTTAAAATATTAGAAGGAAACTTTTTTTATATGCCGTCGCGATCAATTTCTGATCATTTGATTTCGACGATTAGTGACGCAAAAATTTTTCTGAAAGTACCTTGTAAACTCCCAAAGGCTCAAACCTTTTTTGCTCTCTTCAAAAGCTATCTCGCTAAGGCCTCTCGAGGAGAGTGAAAATGTTCAAGTTTAAAGCTATGAACGGTAACTTCATAAACTCGAACCTAACAACCTATTATTTGCTTCTTTGCGCCGAAGAAAAGCATTTCGGGTACTTGGTGCCGACGAATGCAGCTGGTTTGGGAACCAGTGCTGCAGCCAGTGGAATCTCCACGAGCTTTTTGTATGGTCTCATAAGTTTCAATACGAAATTTCTCGTTTAAAAACGAAACTTGATAGCAACTTTCTATATCTGTGTTCATAAAAATTAATAATAATGATGCATAAAATCTCAAAGAAAAAAAAAAGGCAGTAACTTCTTAACTGAGCTGAATAAAAGTTTGCCTTTTTGGTGCCAAAGAGGTCTCTACTGCCACTCTTAGGAAATCCCCACTCCTGGCAATAACTATCATGGAATGCAAATATTCAATGTTTTTGACGACTTACCATGGTATAAAATACCTTCGATTTTTAATAGGTAACGTAACAAACAAGAGCACGAAAAATTAAAAATCTGTACATAACTTTCCGTACATCACTAGAATCGTTAATTCTAAAATCTTATTAGCAGAAAAACCGTAATTAAAAGCGATTAATAAAGCCATTAGCCTATGAAATAATTTAATACTAGAATTAGTAGGAACTTGACTAATTATATGAGAGAACAAAAAAAAAGTATCTCAGCTTAAAGCTTAATTTAGCTTCTGGCGGTAGATCCCCGTTCTTTTTTAAAGCTTTTTTTTTTTTCTGGTCTCAATTTTCCTTTTTTATACCTTCTGTTTCTGAATAGCTCTTATTTCATTAGTCTCCCCCAATATCTTATTCAGGTGCCTGATTTTTGTCCATTTTCTTTTCTTCTTTATTATTATTTCTTACTTTCCTATCTTTTGGTGATATCGGGCTAATCAATAAAGATAGGGTAGCGTTTACTTGACGCGGGCTTATTCGTCTTAATTCTCGAAGCTAATCCGAATGGAGGCTGCCTCTGAGAGAGACAATTGCTTTGATTTAACAAAGATTTATCTGTTCGAATCCAGAAGAGATTCAGGTGGATTTTCCACTGGCAATTCTCTCTCCATGCTGCTGATTGAGAAGACGGCGAGGATGCCAAGAATGGATACCAGAGATTCTCTTCTATTCCTTTCCAATGCCAGGAAAGAATTGCATTGTCCCAAGAGGGAATAATCATTTGGAACTGTAATGATATTTCTTTCTCATTTCTATTTTTTTTTGTTCTGGACTACGATAAAGTGAATTCTGGTCGTTGATCTCCATTATAAGCTATTTATGGTCGTTTATTTGAATTCATGATCGATTTGAATCTTGCCGGTCCCAACATGGAAAGTATGGTGTGTTTCTGTTCTTCTTATTGTATGGTTTAATAAATGAGTGTTATTATTTTAGAACAAAAAGAAAAGTTGTGGGGTTTATCTGTGAATATTTTTGTGTCATTATATTTTCAATACAGTCACAATGCCATAGCAAATATTTTGTTATAATTAGTTAGATTAAGGAGAGAAATGTACAGTAAGTAATATATACAGTCAAACTCGTTTATAACGATCTCAGTCGTAACGAAACCTTAACTAAAACACCAATAATAGTTGGCGTTTCCCATAGAGAATATTTTAAATTAACCTTGCATATAACGTGCAACATGATCGGATATAACGACATATTTTCGTCGCTTTTGCTACGGATTTTATGGCATTTTTTCCAGAAATTCTTGGAGTTAGAGATGAGCACATTAAGGCAATGCTTGGCTGTTGTTCTGTTACACCTACGTTGAAAATAAGATTTATTACATATTTGATGCTTCGATTTGTTCGTTGACATTGCGTATTTGCCCGTAATTTTATCTTTCGCCCCCTTTTCTTCTTTTAATAAAATGTTCCGTTCATTCACTTAAGCTTATTTTAATTCATGACCTCAATTATAATCAGAAATAAAGCTTTTTTGTGCAATTGTGTTATATATGCTTTTTCGGCCAAGGATTATTTACTATGAATATTTGACAACTTCAGAGCCACAACTAACGGAGAGAGGGGGTGGTCTAATGTCCTGGCCACTGCACCAGGAAGAGCGCTGAGCTTTCTCTTTTTCCATTAAAAATTTATCGGGGGACAAAATGAATACTAGTCCCGGATGACAGAGGACCCCCTGGGCGACTGATTTCAAGAAATGTTATTTGTTACAAAAAAGACAAAACCTTATTTGTTAAAAGTTTTGTCTTTTTTTCCACTGGATAGCACTCTAGTTCAATAGCCCAGCCGTTTCCAAATTGTGAGTTACAATCTTCTGTCTATGTGTGAGTGTGTGTGTGGAGGGAGGGTTGTTAATTACCCACAAGAGTCACGAGAGAATTTCGAAAATAAAAATGCCTTGATATAATTTAAATTTAATTTTTCGAGAAATATATCGAACGAATATAATGCTGTAACTCTCAACCGAGCTGATATTTCCAAATTGTACATCCACATTCTACAATGACCAATATTTAGAGCTAATCAATACATTAAAGATCACTCTAATATCAGATTACAGTGCATTCACTTTTTTTTTACACATCGTATTTTGAATGCAGTTGATTTGCGGGGAAAAGAAGAATCGCCGACAAAATTATCATTAAAATGGGTTCGTACTGTAAAAAGATTTATAAACCACTGCAATAACCGATATCGCATCTGTAGGCCGCTAAAGCATCTTCGTGAAACGCATTCTTGCAACGATGTACAACCGTACATATGATCTTTGCTTTTGTATCAATTCTTGAAAGTTGTACACAAATTAAGAATCATCCTGTGTGTGTGTATTTATAGTACTTATTCGTTTCTATCCTTTCAAATTCCTCACTAAAAAGATATGAAAGGCTAAAACATATTTCAAGCCATTATAAAAATACCATTGCAAAATACCTTGAAATTTCAAGAACACCTCTGTTGTGTTGAGTAATTTGTTACTTCTGTAAAAACCTCGTAGTTACACACGAGTATTTCTTGTTTTATACGCTGTGATTATTATTATTGTTATCGTAATCACAATTGAGGATTTAACTAACCACTTAGACCGAAAAGGATAAAAATATACACTAGAATGACTCATAAAATGTCCCTAATACCATTTCTATACCAATAACAAATAATAATCACAAAAAATTATAAGCATAGGTTAATTATAAGAAAATGAACAAACTATACCCTAATTATCATATTAATGTACTAATTAATATCAAGACGTACATTCTGCATGAATTGATACAATATTCATTAATGTTATGGAAAACAATACATATTCATAAATAAGAACGAGAAGAGACTTAATTACACAAATAGACTTCATTACAATAATGCTCGCCAGTAATTAGACGCAGAATTAATTCGGAATCTATTAAATCCGACTGCATACGTTCCAATTTAACCAGAAAAATTCCAGTAAATTACTAACATGAAAACTATATATATATTTTTTCTGGAAATCACTTCAAATTCAAATTCGTTTCTTAATAATACAAACAACAATTTACTGTCGCGGAATGTTTTTCTGCACGCTAAATGAACCTATCTGAAGTAATTACAGTGAGAAAATTGATTAATATCAGTATTAGAAAATTATTATTACTAATATATTTTTTTCTTCGTGTAATTTCTCTCACTAATAGTCATAAGCTTCTAGAAGTAAAAAAAAAAAGGCAGTGAAATTGCAACACACGTTTTCTTTAGTCATTATGTATCGGGTAATTATACTAATGGTACCAGAAGAAATATTAAAAAAAATTAGTCATGTGCTGGTCATGTATGTGTAATGTCGTAAAAATCCGGGAAAAAAAATTATTCCAGCTAATATTAATAATAAACGGAACAAAAAAAAAATTCCGAATTAATTGGTTGAGCTTGATGATAAATTGAAACTTCTGGAGAAATAAGAAATTTTTCTTGTGTGTGTGTATCGTTATTGTTTGGTTAATGTACCTTCAGGGGAGGTTGGTCTGGTCTGTTTGAGGTATAACGGATTTAATACTTCCGGAAGCCTTCAATAAGACCTTTCTCTTTCACTTCCGATGTACCGCCAAGAACCTGGAAAATAAAATAAATAAATAATACTAACAACGTTAGTGCTTGGTGTTTGCTTTTCCAAGTAACAGCTTATCTCAGTTCAAATACCTTTTATTTATTGTCCCTTTTTTTTTCCTCCTAAAGAATCTGGATAAAAAAACATTATTCTTTATTGTATCTCTATTAGCCGTGAAAGAAAAATTACGGAAATACTTTTTCACCATAAATTTTTTTTATTTAAGGTCTTTTTTTTTGAATTTTTCATGCGTTATTTGATGCTTTCGAAATCGATTATGGAATTCGATTCGGTTCTTTTTTTTTGATCGTCGTTGGCATTATCCTAATCGATTTCAGTATTGAGGGAATGTTTCCACAAGGGGTTTCTCGTCTTTTTTATCTCTTGTTATGTGAATGTGCTTTTGAGCTGGTCTATCCTGTGCATCAAGTCTATAATTAAAAAAAAAAAAAATAGTGTTTGCATTTTCAAAGTTTTCGATGGTATGGGTTTTAATCGTCATCTATTAAAAATCGTTTAAATACCAGGGCTCGATAAATTGAGAAAAAACTGGGCTCGCTCCAACCAAATTTTTTATGGAGCCAAGAGTCCCTTTGGCTGAGCTAGTAATTGCACATAGAAAATTTTAGGTGCCAACATACATTTTTTATTCGCGATGGTCACTTGGTGATGGCTTAAATTTGACTAAGCCCCTCAATATTTCCATTGCACTACCGGATTTTTGCATGGGTTTTTGCCGCGTTTAGTGCTCATAAGATTATTTATTGATCGTTATTTATATCACACTTGAATGACTTATTCTGAGCAAAAATATCTCTGCTACAAACATGATTATCTCGAATATCACACACAAAAATGAATGCTTTTGTCTATACCAGGCATATCTTCAACCTGTAGGTCGTAAGCACCACCGTGCTCATTGAAAAAAAAAAACCACTGATCAGTGATCGTGCCAAAACTCTCTCTCGCGACGCCTCATCAAACATTACATTCAAGTATTATCATTAAAATAGATTGCATTTCAGCACTTCCGACGTGTGGCGAAGAACATGAATAAAAAGAAAATGAATAAAAATTAAATATTAGTGATTAGTGTTTGCTTTTCCAAGTAACAGCTTATCTCAGTTCAAATATCTTTTTTATTTATTGCCCCTTTTTGTTTTTCCTAAATAAATCTGTATAAAAAAACACCATTCTTTTTCCGTAGCCTTCAAGGAAATTTACGACTTTATTTAGCTCAAGATTTTTTGTTCAAGGCTTTACGATTTTCTTATATTTTTTCTATTTAAGGTCTTGCGATTTTTTTTTTTTTGAATTTTCCATGCGTTATTTGATGCTTTCGAAATCGATTGTGGAATTCGATTCTATTCTTTTTGTTTTTGATCGTCTTTGCCATTTTCTTAATCTGTTTCAGTATTAAGAGAAGTGCATTTCTCGTGTACCTTGTATTTCTTGTCTTTTACATCTCTTGTAATGAATGTACTTTTAAGTATCTCAAGCATCATGATAATACAGCTACAAAATACCGCAATTTTTTGAAGAAAAGCCGCATTATACTAAGTGTGTACTCAAAAAAATTGTTTGATAAAATCAGAAAGTAGTTATAAACGAGAAAATTTTTGCTTTTCATTTCACCATAAATATCCCCGGGACCCCCACTACTTACAGCTAATTATATGTCTCGATTTTTCTGTGTGTGTGTGTGGATTCTCTACAGTAAATGTATATTATTAAAAATATCGAACATGATATTCATTCTCTGTTGGAGCACTGTCACTTTGTTAATAAAAATATACATCAGAATAAAATCCAACTGGTTGCAGTCACTAGTACAAAAGAGATTTCCCCGCCAAGTTAAGTATGTAGACGGTGGAGAGAACATCTCTTCAACTAGTTTTGACATGCGAATTTTATTTCTGCAGAAACTGGTGGAAAATAATTTTCCGTAAACTCCACATTAACAAAGATGTTGCATGATTGAGAAGTTTTCAAATACGTAAACTCCATAAATTGTACTTGATAGGACTACTTCACCAAACACCAACTCTGCCCATATCGCTATATTGCAATTTACTGCCATTAGTGAGATGGGTTGGAAGTGAAGGCGCTGTCTATCGGTGGTCGCCTCTAGTTCGTTAGGGAAAATATCTTATCGATATCCTCCCTTGGGTTCGAACCCGGGACCCTGACAACAACCTTCACGATGGTAGACGAGCATCGTACCACCATGCCACTCGGGCACTGCTCACTTGATAGGACTGGTATTCACATCTTTCTTGTGCCTCCCTAGAAGTTTTTGAAATTTTTCCAAGAACCCACAAAATTTCGGGACTTTTTCGGATTCCCAAAATCACACCATTCAATTTTGGAATTCCATAAAAATCTGTTGGTTTTTACTTTCTCCTCTCTAACGGAACTCAAACTCAAAATCGTTGATTAAAACATCACCCATATCAACATCTCTGAATGGCATGCCACGGAAAAATAAGATGTAACTGTGCCACTTGAAATCCAAACACCAAAAAAAAGAATAGTAGAACGCATTGAAACTCGCACCCAAATGTACAACTGAACTCCTTATTAGAGAACAAAAGTGGACATTGTACTCATACGAAGGTCATACACGAGCTCTACCTCCAAGAAGAATACGTTAACTGTGTTGTGTAATAATTCGCAAGTGTATATGTGGGTGGCAAAAACCATTAATAACTGCACGCAACAACGCCTTATGTTCTAGACATATTAAATAAAGGCCGTAGGAAAATGTGGGAACAATAATAATCATACGGAAGAAATGAAAAAAAAACAACAACACAGAACGTAGAACCTGGAGAGAAAACTGAAAAAGAACTCCTGTACAACATTGGGAGCTAATTAGAAAAGCTTCAGAATGAAAAGTTTGTTTTAAGGATTATTTTATTTATTTAATATTTCTGTGTGAATGTTGTTGAAGCGTATTATGCGCCCTGGCTAAATGCCCAAAAACCGGAGAGAGAGAGCGAAAAATGGCGGAGAGTAAAATAGCTAGAGGAAAAAAAAAAAATTGGGAAATAACCGCGCAATGGTGGCCAAGAAATAACTCGACGTTGACAAAAAGTAAATAAATAAATACGACGCTTTTAAATTAACTGGTTGCCGCTAAAAATGTACAAGTAACAACAATAATAAAAGATACGAAAAACAAAATAAAAAAACATTTTACCATAAACTTTACCGGGAAACAGGAGAAACTTATGCCAGAATAAACATCACAGTCGACAAGACTCGAAAAAGAAGTAGCAAACGTTGCGACAAACATCCACTTTTCGGAACTTTATGCATTTCTGACGCGTTTGTTTCCTATGGAAATATTCATAGTTGCTTTCATTTCTGGATAATTTATACATGCGATAACACTTTTTACGCTTCGAAGAACTATTTAGATATCGTGGGATATTTGGTTTGATTTTGGGCTGTAATATTTGAATGTATAGTGAACTCTCGATATAACGATACTCTGTGGACCAGGGAAAAAATATCGTCGTAGAGAGATTATTGTTGTATCGAGAGGCAACATTATCATCACGTGTCTTCAAATTCATGCTGCTGTTGACATCTTTTTTGAATCGGCGTTCTTAGTGCCACCAAAAAAAAATACACTTTTGGGTATTTATTCACCTCAAAATTGTTTGTAATTGTTACGGTAATTGATAAAATTCAGTTTGATGTATTGCCCTTGTAAAGAGGTTTATCGTAATGTACTTTTGTGCATCACGAAAAAAAGTAGCGGTACCGAAAACTTCATCAACACAAACAATGATCAATGGTATCAAATACCGATATTATTAGACGTCCTCGGAAGAACTGTAGAATATGTGGCGAGTTTAAAAAAAAAATATATCAAAGAATATGTCTATCGAAATATGAAAGTCATTTTTGTAGCGGTTTCAAAATTTCCTCAAAAATATCGTTATGGAGAGGCTTATCGTAGTGAAAAATATCGTTGTTCGAGAGGAGTTTGACATTAGGCTATAGGCGATTCCAAACAGGATTTAAGGAAAAAAAAAAACATCGTTGTAGTGGGATTTATCGTTATATCGATTATCGTTGCTACGATAATTTGAAATATCGATATCTCGGTGAATTATTTTTCGAATGTTATGAATATTTTATTTCGCTCGAAGTAATTAATTCTTCAAATCTCATAGGAGATATTTATATATATATTTTTAATGAGACTATGGATTTTAAAATTTTTATAAATCGCATTAATTATATTTTTAGGGGGAGGGGAGAGACATTATCAAAAAGCTGAATTTTCTTCTTTAATAATAATATTTCTTCAAATTTTATTTTCGGACTTATTATTTACAAAATATTTAGAAACGCAAATAAATACAAATGCAACAGGCACAGATAGCAAGCAGCCCCACGAGGTGGCTAAAGAAAACAAAAAACCTTAATATGAATGCAAACAGGATGCCCATAAAATATGAATGCCAAATAAAAATTTCAAAATTCAGCAATTCAGAATAAAATGAATTTTCATGAAAGACTAAAATTTATATTTCAGACACTTTTCATGAAAGACTAAAATTTATATTTCAGACACTTTTCATGAAAGACTAAAATTTATATTTCAGACACTTTTCATGAAAGACTAAAATTTATATTTCAGACACTTTTCATGAAACACAACAACATTTTATACCTAGAAAATAACACATTCTTTTAAATAATTACTGGAGATTAACCATCAAGATGAATAACATCACTGAGCTCAGTTCGTCTCACACAGTTGATTTTCTCCATCGGAATATAACAATGACCAATATCCGTTCCAGTCATTCCTTATTTGGAACCCGGATTTCCGAAAAACCCCTGGAGGCTTGTGCCACAACTAACCAGAAAACAGATCCATCTAGGCTAATACTGATCTGTAGAATTCATTTGACCGACTATAGTCACGTCCAAAACCACAAAAATGCATCCTGCAGTACTGCGAAAATACACGCGCACACGTTTCACAATTTATTTCAACCTCACTATCGATATTTTCCATGGGAAACCCGATAAAACTGTTTATAACCAGAACTGCGCAAATATACTTTGTGTATGAGTTACCATCAGCAAGGTTTGGCCAGACCAGCCATCAGTAAAGCCCGGCAGATATTTATATGTACCATGTGCGCATACATTCGAGAGAAAGAGAGCGCGATAGGGAGAAGCATGGGTAAGCAATAGTCAGATCGGCAAGCGATTCGGTTATACATATAACATTGAACACGGCGGCAGCAATCAAAGTCCTTTTAAAACGTAGGGCGTGTTTCAATCACACGTGGGATACGATGGGGAAACCGAGCCAAGCATATCGAACATCCAAGTGCATACATATAACCGAGAGGATACTCTGGCGAATTCTCGGGGATACACAGCTGGTGGAAGGATGTTGAAATTTCCATCAGATTAATTACACGTGGAGGGAGAACCGCATCCCAGCGGACGGACAAGCAGCAAACGTGGGCGGTACATATTACAGACAGACAGACATCGCGCGTACTCATGTGTGTGCACACAATGCGAGTACAGTTTGAAGTGCATCAAGCGACTGGTACTTTGTAAAAGGATGGGAGAGAGAGAGAGAGAGAGAGAGGAGTGAGATTGCTACACCAGAGAGAGAGCGAGAGTATTTCGAAAACGGGGCGCGCAATTAATGTGATTACGTTCGAAAGAGAAATCGCAATGAAGTATTTCGAGCTTTTACACTTGGCTGTACGTACATGGAAAGTTTTCCTCCCTATCAACATCCCCCTGTATTGATACGCACATCTGTGCAGTGGATGGAAATTTCAGTTGCTATGCTAGAGGAAGAGAGAACAATTGCTAATGACGATTCGATGAATTTATTAGAACGTAATTGCTTAGAACGTATTTTTCTAGGTAATGATTGATTGCATTGAAATTAATAATTTTTTTTGGTCAGGTTAGATTGTCATTGGGTAAGAAGATTTTGATTTAGTAACTTAATAGGCGTGTGTGCAGTGACATCTACAATGCTCATTACGGTAAAATTAAGGCTTGGCCTGTGGTACTCAAATTTGAAGTCGGCAAAACTCACATCAATTGGGCATCGTTTGGTTTGTTTAACAGGATATACCTGTGTCTGCACCGTATAATTTTTGATATTTTTGTTATGGTGCATTCAAAAGAAGGGTTGGACAAGTCACAAAAAAATATCTAGGTGCCAAAAAATTTTTACCCGCAGAAAAAAGTCCAAAATAATGTTTCTTTTGACTTTTTCAGGGCATCAACTCTTTCATGTTGGTAGAGATATGCTACTGTAAATTCCAAACAATTTGTGCTGCTCTCAGCCTGCCATTTAGCAACTACAAAGAAAATTTTAGGTGCAATACCAATTTTTTTAAGTCGCCATGTTGATTTGGCACCTGGGATTTGTCCAACCCTACTCAAAAAATACATGAACATAAATAGAGCATCGTTGGGAAGTTTTATTCACGAGATCTTTTTATATATTATTGGCTTTTCCTTGCACCATAAACTTTTCAAGATATTTAGGATATCCAGTATAACGTGACTATATTTTTGGAAGGTATAGGTCTGGTACCGGAACTCGAAGATGCGCACGCATATGAACAGGGTGTCTTTTTATTTGTCCAGATTTGTCTTCAGATGATTTTTGTTATTACACACATGGATCTGTATTTTATTTTAAAAATATTTTGCACACAGAAGTATATTTTACGATCGAAGTACGAAACCTGGTCAATTCGTCAAGAGCCAAGACATCGGAGATCAGCCATAATAGCATAATGCAAATAACCTTCAATATTTCCTTAATTTTGACTTTAACGGATATTATGATAATTTATAGAATTTAAGCTGCAACCCGCTTTCGTGCTGGGATAATGACTAATTTTTCTCACAATTCCTTTACGTTCATGGACGTAATATTTCGTACAAACGTCAGGGGAATAAATTCAATCCAGTTCTCTGTGTCTCTCCTCATCATGATTTATTGTAACCCTATAAACTGAAGTTTTTATTTCCCCTCCGTTTTTCTATACTCATGATTGTGCCCCCCCCCCCCAACATGAACGCATCTTTTCCGCCAGGTGGCGCTGCCCAACGACTAATGACAACTAACAAAATACAACTGCCGGAGGGCCAACTGAACTGACTTTTCCGTCCGGACGAAACCGGTGTGTGTGAAAGGGCTCGTAAGGTGAGGGTTAAAGGAGAAATATGTTTTACCCTCTTATCTACTTATCTGTTATACTGTTTTTCTTCCCTATATTTATTTTTTTCTATTTTTCTTTCCTTCCCCTTCCTTTTTCTAACGTGTGGTTAGGTTAGGACAAGTTTCCCAGATTTATCGCCTATTCGTCAATAAGAGATCATCCGAATTTATTGTCAAAAGCTTGTAAGCGTCGGAGCTAAGGTACCTACATACTTGTCTGACGTGACGTGGGACTACGCGGTAATGCGTGTGATATGAAATTCTGATTCGTGAGAATGAAGCGTTCATTTCCACTTCACAGAATTCCCACGAATCAGAATTCACCATGTCACGTCAGAGTAGTGTGCATATAGGCACTTTTAGTTTTATGCCAGGTACCTCTGTGCATGTGTTCAGATAGAAAATAAAAATACTCAGCTTGGGTGTATTTGCAATGAAAACATAAGATAAATTATCACGGGACGAATTGTCTGCTTTTAAGTAAATTCCCGTACGGATGTACGAATTCTCATTGAAGTCAGGTAAGTGCCTAGTACACACACGTATACTTAACGGATAGAGAATACATTCCAAGGAGAAGAGGTAAACGTGGTTGTGTGATATACTCCAGAGAGTCCAAGGTCCAACCATCCGAAGAGACGACAAAAAACATTACGGTGAAAGTCCAAGACGTTGATGATGGTGGTCTTAATCTCTTATGGCCGTCGTGTGTCGAACCTCTTTCTCTCTCTCTCTCTCTGATGCCCTTTTCACTTCAGGTGAATGTTCATTCGGGCCTGTAACTTCTTCTTCGCGATCCTTCAAATACTCTTCTCTGTTTCGAGGCGATGGACGTTGGTCAAGCGCAAGTCAAGTAAACCTTACACAAAGAAAAGTTTTTTCTATCCTATTTTTCTTTTCCCTTTATCCTTCTGGCATAGAACGGAGCCCACTGAAATAAAAACCATTGAATTCGATTCTCAGCGAGTTAAAAGATGGGGCTATTTTATAGAGAAAATGGCAGATATGGGAAGAGATAACAGATCTTTTTTCTTTATTTTTTTCACTCTCTATTTTTTCTTCTTTCTATCATGGATAGACGTCCAGGATTTAGATACGAATTGACGAAACGATTTCGGAAATCGGCATCATCTCAAAGTGTTCGGAAGCATTTAGGAATTGTGAGAGGAAAGTAAGAAACCACTTTGGAGAGAAAGGAAAACGATATCAAGTATAAGGTTCGATAGCCAGGGTTCAATGCGAGACAAAAAAAAAAAAGGTCTAAATCGATCACCACGTGGATAAATTTATTTATTTTACAATTGAAGTTCTCTAACATCCTATGAACGACCACGTTATCCAATGAAAAGCCTCGGTCACTTCAAAGTCTTTTCACCCAGAGTGACGTAATTTGAATTTAGAAATCGGCGAAAGTTTCTTCTTCTAGTGAAATTATGGGTTACCAACCTTCAAAAAAGGCAGTCAAATTAACAAAAACTGATGACAATAGCATATAAAAGGTTAAGGAAATAGCATATTTTGTTTCGGTATTTTAATTTTTTTTACGAAAAATTAAAGTAATTAAACTTAATTAATTATTAAAAAATTAAACTTTTGACGGACTTAAGGGGAGAGTGGTCCCTACGACCCTCTTCTACTACGGCCTATTCTACTGCCTACATCTGTGATATAGGCTACCGTATGTACAACATAGTCCTAGACGTAGTCCATCTTTTACGAGCAAGGTCCGTAGGACGAGGATCTCTATGGTACTTTTGACCAAAATTTTTAGAGAGGATAATAAGAATCTTTGTAAATTTACTGTGTCAACAATCAATAGATAATGCAAGGTGGATCTTCGGGACTCTCGGAGAAGAGCCACCTATCCCTTATAGTGGTTTTGACAGAGCTGTAACTAGGATTTTTGCCACCTCCTTAAATTTATGATTCGATAATTTTACAGTGGCGTTCTTTGTTCAAGCCTAAAAACTGCCGCCCGAGGCAGTTGCCTACTGCCCCTTGTACTTGGGGCCCTGGGTTTCGCAAGAGTCTCTGTCGGCATCCTGCTCGCGGGGAAGACATAGTAATAACTTCTTGCACAGACGGTGTATTCGAAAATTTTTCTTTCGTATCGGGTATTGAAAGAAAATGAGGTAAAACGGCAACCTCATAGGTCCATTTGGTAGAAATAACACGAAGGGAGAGATGTTGGGGGAAATGGGGGAGGATCGGGACAGGACGGATCTAGTTCTTGTGGGAAATTTGAGTTTTCCGAGGTCGAACGGATTGTTATTCCCCGCTCGGTCGTTATTCCGATGACCGTTGCCCAGCTGCGGTCGATGTTTCAGTCCCGGATACTGCTCTTTCCGGAGAGGAAAAACAACATGAGGAAAAAGGAAAAAAAAAAGATTCCCGGACAGGAGAAGGAGGGATTTTATTTCCCGGATAGGGTAATGCCATTGCCGATTGGAAGTGAAAACCAACTGAGCCGAGAAGAGAAGGAAATGGCGTCTGGTCATTCGTTTTACTCTTTTTCTCCCAAGGAGTGAAAGCACTTTTGCCTGCTTTCTCTCTCTTTTTCTTTCCCATATATATATGAAGCAATGATCCAAGATTTCCCGAGTTCGAGTCCCGATAAGCTACCACCTCCATTCCTTTAGACCTCTACTTGTAACAGCTGCGTGAGGAAATGCTAGAGAGAGAGAGAGAGAGGATTGTTTTTACCTCCCTGATCGATATTTCAATTGGCTCCTTTCTTAATACACGAATGTCATCAAGTGTCTTGAAAGCTGCGGAAAAGTCGCATTATCCAAGATTACATCGTTTATTGCGTTTGAGTGGGTGGTAAATTTTGGCGCCACGCGTTTCTCAATGCTCCTACGTAATCAAACTTTCAACTTTAAGTGACGCCATGTCGAAGAACTGTTGCATTAACCTCATGAACATTTTTCCTGACATGTAGAAAGAACACTTAGATAGTTTATCATATCATCCGTACATTCGATCAATATTAAATCTAAAATAGCAAAACTACTTTTAAAGCCGTTCCGAGGCGACATAAAAGTTCTAAAAAATTTTACAGGGTGACACGTACTGTAAGAAAATTTTGGACAGTGGCGTCTATCTACCAGTTTCTTGCGTCTACAGAGCTGGGGCCGCGGTTGGTCTGGAGAGAGTTCCTTGCGTTTTGAAAATGATGTCCTGTGAGTGTTTGAGGCACTATTTGAGGTGATGTAGGAGAATTTTCTCGAATGAGTCTCAACATAACCCTTGGAATAGCGAGTATTTCATGGCTTATGCCGGTCTTCAAGTCATGCCCTAGTGGCAAGATGCTCATCCTCCACCACCAATTGCCTCAGGTACCAGGCTTGAACCCGGGGAAGAATATGAAACAAGGTATTTTTTCTAACGAGCTTGAGACGAACACTAATAGACGGTACTTTCATTTCCAACCCAACTCGTTAATGGAAGTAAATTGCAGTATAGCCGGAGAGTTGTGCGGTGTGTGTGTAGTAAAATAGCCTTCAAGTCACTCCTACTACTTCACCAAACCCCAACTCTGGCCATATCGCTATATTGCAATTTAATGCCATTAATGAGTTGGGTTGAAAACGAAGGCACCATCTATCGGTGGTTGTCCCAAGCTCGTTAGGAAAATATCTCTATTCTTCCCTGGGTTTGAACCTAAGGCCGCGACGGCAACCTTCACGGTGGTAGATGAGCATATTGCCACTCGGACGCTAAGTCACCCCAGGTTCTCCTCAGTCTTTTAGTGATTAGTAGTCTTTAAAATATGTGCGAAGACTATTTAGCTCAGGTAATACCAGGGAAGATATTGTCCATATAGCTCTGTTTTATTGGAAGTGGACTAAACAAGTCAAATTGCCAATGCCACATTGTTGAAACAAAATGAAATCTCATTACCTCTGAAATTCTGGGATGAAAAAATTCAGATAAATCTGACATTAACATGTCCGTCATAATGCTGAAAGAAGTAGACCTATAATCCCACATGCAAATTGTAGGATCACAACATACCGCCATCTCTTGCCTCGACTGAGGCTTTTTAGGATTTTCAAATAATTAATAAATAATCACTAGCCAACGGTCCACTTTATATAAACTGTTCCTGAACAACCAGATGCACCCAGGTTCCCATCTCACTCATGCAATTTCAAACATTCCCAAAGGATGGAGACAACTGGAAGTCGCAGTCTGCAGGTAATTATATTAACTGTCAAACTTCCAGCCTTCAACGAATGTAATCATCAATATATTCACTGGATCATTCTGATGAAGTTGTCAATTTAAATTGGTATATATATATATCTCCAGCAATCCGATTGGACTTGGAAACGCCCCCCCCCCTGGAATAGAGGCGTATATTGCTGTAAGGAATGCTGGGGGGGGGGAGGGTCGATGATGCAAAATGATCGTAATCACTTTCACTGTGTAGTTCTGCTTTGGAACCACGAGGAAGAAAGTTTTATATGATGCCAAATTATCGCTGAAGACGTCTTTGAGAAAGATTCGACGCGAATTTGCTAAACTGATTCGAAACATCGCTTTACCTGAAAAATAAAGACGCCTAAAAAAAAGGAGCTCGGGCTTGTCATGTTTGACGAAAATGAGTCATATTTATCTCTTAAATAATGGAATAGGACGGGATGGCGAGGCACACCGTGGAATCAAGAGTGGCACGCGGACGCTTTTCAAAAATTAATGAAGTTCTATTAAATTTTTGAAACAAAGAAATTCTCTCCGACTTTCAAACAATCCTTTTATTATGAATGATGGTCTGGTAGGCTACCAAGCGTATATTTAGTACGGTAGGCCCTGTTAAAATAATAATTATGTGATGACATTCTATTCAATACGTTTCTGTTCAGTTTTTCATCTTTGGACATAGTTTGTTGACATCCCGCGTGTACGAGATTCAGGATCGTCCACACGAGGGACATGTGGGGGGGGGGGGTGTGTTAAGCTTATGAAGTTTATTGTGGTGAGAGGGAAGCAAGCACCCGGAGTCCTCAAGTGTGTACACTGAACATGGTGTAGGTAAGATGAACTACCGATATACGTACGTACGCAATTTGCATTGCGATAATCGTATTTAGGACTCAAAAGCAATTTAGAACTCAAAAGAGCGGCAAACTGAACATTTTTATGAAAATAAGAGGACAGTTGAACAATATTTTGCATAAACGGAAAGAATGCTCGTGTTGCATAAAACGGGACGTATAGTCTGCTTGTTAAAATACGTAGAGTGGCACGTAAATAATCTTAATTATAGCACGACTGAGAAAAGAGGCTGCCCACCCCCAATTGAATGTCACGTGACGTATTTGGTTCATTCTCATCTTGAAGGACTATACAATAACACATGTCACCTTTCATTATACATATAGACCAATTTCCGCCGAATAAAAAAGTCAATACCACCCAGGAAAATAATTTTTTTTTTCGTACAAAACGAATTTTAAAAAACCGGAATATTTTCATCTCGGAATAATTCAACGACTTGAATTCCCCGGACAAGTGACAGCCCAACTTAAAGAAAAACAAGCCCGTTTTCATAAGCATTCACGAGGGAAGGAAAAAAAAAAAAATTGAAACAGCAATGTATATAGGTTATCTCAAAACCAATTTTTTTTCCTCTCCCATTTCCTATCCTTAAACACATCCAGATCCTCTTTTTGAAATACCAATCTCTTCTCCCTTGGCGTGTGTTTATCCTTGCCAGGCAATGCCAAAAGATTCCGAAGTAAGGAATTTCGGGCGAATTTAATTCAGCCTCTTGTGAAAATATTTATCTAAGAGAAAGAAAGTGACATTTACGGAGGGATAATATCCACTACGCGGAGTGAGTCTCGCTTATTAATTCAAATCGGATTCCTCCGCTGTGGTGTGTGTATCTTATCTTTTGCGACAAGCGAAATTCTAGTCATTTCCAGAATAATTCCCTGGAAGCGATGCCACCAGCGAATAATGATAAGACTTTTTTTTTAAATGAAAGTTTTAGAAAGTGAATTTTTCTCTTTTGTAATAACGTTCCGAACGTTCTATAAGAATAATTACATTTTTTTTTTCTCGAATTTCTTAACCCTTTCTGGAATACCAAAAAATTCACTTGACTATATTTATTCTTTATTGCAGTTATTATTATTTCATTTCTTTACGGGGAATAAAAAATTGCCAAATGGAAATTTTGCATTTCATATGTGGTGGGAAATGTCAAATTAAATTTTCAGAATTATCCAAATTAGTGTTCTCTTCAACCGATGAAACGTTTTGCCCACTTCACACACACAAAAGTAGCCGCTATATAATTTCATATTTTATGATTTAAATACAGTCAATATACTGCTTATGCATTTTTTGCCTGCCCTCAAATTATTTCCCTTATTTGTCTTTTTAGTGCGCAGATTATTTTTCCTATTTGTCTTTTTCCGATTCGCAAATTTTTTATTTTTCCTACTTATATATATTTTACTGGTCCACAAATTATTTCTCATATTTATTCACTTTTTGCTGGTCCTCAGATTACTTTTTCTCTTTTTGCCTGAAAATTTTTCAACCCTTTTCACCAGTCCGCTGTTGTAAAAAGGTTAAAAAACATTGATCGAAATGAAATAATTGAGACTTGAAAAAACACAGAATCATCACCAAAAAATATTATTATAATTATTGAAATAATTTTTTTTTCAAATTATCTGAATGAAATTTCTTAAATTATCCAGATGAAATTATTCTATGAAATCTCTATGAAAAAGTTTAGTAATTCCAGTAGAAATACTGAAATTATACAAATGAAAATATTGCAATTATCCGAATCATTCAGACTTATAATTGACATCAATATGCGAAATTCCCAGATGCTGTCCTCATTTACTTGGATAAATGATCCAAATGTATTCTTATCTTACTTGCTTGGATAACCCCTATAAGGCATTAGTCTTGAGTGGCTCGGTAATGCTTGGTCACCCCTATCGCGCTTGTCTTCAATTCAACATAGTCGATAAAAGCTAACAAAAAACATTTACCCGACCCCACTCTCTCTAGTGTTACGCATAGGTCTATCATACTTTCTGCAAGTGTTGTCACCTACCTTCCATAATTGGGAGTAACAAATTAGTATATGACTGAATTTCTAGAAAGATTCCTTGTGGTGGATATGATTGTTCGCTGTTAGCTATGCATTTCAAATGGAGTCAGTTGAGGTAACGTATAACCAAATTACAAAAAATATTATAGTTTATTTACTCCCTTGCATGCCAAAATCCGCGGGGAAATACGTCTTTAAATTGATTTCAATGAAAGAAGTGAGTGGGACAATAGGGGATAAATGTCTCCTTCCTGAAATTGATTGATTTCTCTAATTAACGTCTTTAATGCAGTCGTCTTAAGTCAACTATCAACGAATAAACCCTTTGTTTCCTTCACTTTTGTGATCTAGAGCAATGTCTGAAATCGAATATTATTCCATTCGAATTCCATATTATCATGCAAATCGTAATTTAAGCTATTATTCCGAGTGCTATCCCAGAATTATAAGTTTAATACTCAATGTCTAATTAACAACTCAGGTAAATGCTACAAGGTGAAACTGCTGACAAAGATACAGACATTTATAATACACTGGATGCATCGAACAACGACGACATGGAGTAATACAATGCACGTCGAATCGGAATACATGCCATACACATTCATCTTCAGAAAGTCATACTGTAATAGGAGCGCTTACATGAGAGAATGACTATTAATCCATTAACACGAATAAATTTAATATAACCATTCATACTTCGCATAAATAGGTATGTAAAACGGCTTTGACATCGAATTAGGCATCTGATATTATGTATCACTAGATAACTGAAACATTATGAATATTATGCATGATGGTACCACTAGATAACTAAAACATCAAAGGCATGGATTAATTGACGATTCATACTCGTATGATATTGACGTTTATTGGCTGACGACTCCCGATCGATCGATAAATCGCGTCGAACTCTTAATGGCAATGACGGGTCGGGGGTTGCTATTGGGTCAGTTGATGCTCCCTTTATTGAGCACATGAGTGCGGAAACGTATGGTGAGTACTTTGGATGAGTTAGAGGGGGGTGTAGATGATTCGTCACTTTTCATCACGTCATGATATATATATACAGCGGTTTTGGAAATCAAACGATCTCTAGTAGACAAATTAATGACCAACCAATGGACAGCGTCCGGAAATTGTCGGATGGAATGACCTACAGATACGATTTCTCCATCATCGGGGGATCACCGTCCACATAGGCATCGACCCTATGATAGCATCTAATGGTGCCATTTATTATTCGTTGGTTGACCTTATGAATAGCCGGTCATTTTCCCGAGTAAAAGCGTGATTCAGATTTTCCCAAAACATACATCCATTGCGTTTGAGGTTTTAGACGCTACGGAAATACAGGGTGGGTACAAAAGAAATAAACACATCAATCTGTTCATGGGTAACAACTATTGCAGATATATGCAAATTTCATACACATGTGCATATTAGTACTTACCACAGCTACTGCGATTCAGTGTTTCAGCTCGATCCTTGGAGAAATGTCGGAGGACCGCGAGCTTGGATGAGAAAACAGTTTAGTTATTTTTCTTTCACATTGTTGCATCCTGATTATTATTTTGTAAAGTCCATTTTCTTCATCTTATTGGCGATTAGAGGGAACTGGCAAAAAGGGTCCATGCAATATAAAAGGTTGAGACTTATAGGAAGTGAAAGGACAAAAATTCTGCCCCTAATGATCATATGAATGAAAAGTCACATAGTAAGAGGTTTGGGCTTATAAAAAAGCCATCTTGTCAGTGCTATTAAACGACCTATTCCACATCAAAGCCAGTAGCGTAAGAAGTGTTCTGGATTTGTGTATGTGCTTGGCTTATGTAGCTCTCCGTAGAATATTTTTATTGCTGAACTAAATTATACGATTGCTTGTTCCCAGGCTGCAAAATATTGTGGGTGCTCGAGCATCTACTGAATCACTGGCTCCGACGCCACTGATCAAAACACATTGTGATAAATATATGCGGGTAATTTTGTATTCTAGTGATACGCGAACGTTTCTAGTACATGATATTCATCAGGTGTGAGTTCATGCGGCTTAGCTTTCGAGAAACAGAAAATCCAACGGAACTAAAAATTTCAGAAAAATCACTTCATTATTTACTTGTCTTTGTACTCACCACAAACGCATTTAACACTATATACTTATATTATTAAACCTATTATATTCCGTACAAATAGTGAAAAGTGTAGGCACCGAGAAAATAATGGACTGCACATAATAGAAAAGGAAAGTTTTATTAAAATTATCTTATACATTCTTTCGCATGACTGCAAATTTCACGCGATTAGTTCGAGAACGTTCTTTCAAATCCTTTTTTATCCCGTTCATTGTTCGATTCCTGGCAATTGTCATGGCCTAGCAATCACTGGCTAGGCCATGACGGCATACAATATAAAAATCCCTAAAAGGTAGAAGAAAGCTAAGAGTAGGTAAATGGGATATGTCCTTTTTTTTTTATTTCCATGAGAACAATTTCTTACTTTATTCCTTGGAAAAATAGATGTGTTTTTCTTTTATATTGTAGAGTTAAGTAGCCCGAGAAATGCTCAGCCTTTTTCCTTTGTATGCGTGAAAGCTTTTCTTTTTCCCTCCTTTGAGAAATTTCCTATTTATCTATTTTTATTTTATTTTTTTCATTTACGCCTTTTTTTTTTTTTTGCCAGTTTTATTTATTTATTTTTTGAGAAATCCTTTGCAAAAGAAGATTCGCATTTCCTAGTAGCTTTCTGGAAAGCGAATTTTTGTGAACAACTCCGTGTTATTCAAATGCTAAGAGATTGCATAAGGATGATGATGGTGCTCGGGACCGAGTCCAAAGGAACATGAGTTACTTTCTTGTGTTGTATCCAGTTTATTCTCGAATCTGAGAGATACAAGTAACGCTGATACCGTTTCGAAACATTATTTTTTTATCTATTCAAAATGCATGAATTATTTTCCCATTTGTGTATATGTTAAAACAAATGTGATAAATGCAGTTGTTATACATAATAGCAGTTTATTATGCATACTTAGCAAGCATTTTGGCGAATTTGATAAGTTTACATAAATGTTCCTAAATCCCTTTTACCGGTGATTATGCATTGTACCCAATCGTCGTTTGTAGATCTAATAAGAACTAAAAATATTATTACTTATTACGATTATGCGACCAAGCGTCGTTTGTAAATTTGATATATTTCCCTAAATTTATCACTTTTGCCGGTGATTATGCATAATACCCAAGTGTCGTGCCAATGGTAAACATGATAAGTAATACTATACGATATACTATACATTATAATTCACATATGTATCGTTATGTCGGGGTACGATATCAGTGATTGACAGTAAATGACAGTTCTTAGCATTTATCAGCAGTATAAAAGAGAGAGAGAGAAACAAAGCTTATCATTGCGATGACCCGTTTGAAGTAAATTCCAATAGCTCATCTTTGTCCTCATGAAAATGGAGTCTCATTAAATAGCAAAAAGTACCGTTACCACAAAAAAAAAAAACCAATATATCATATATAACGCTCTATTCATAATTACCTTTTAATTTTCACAACAGACAACGAAAAACAACCTTCTACAGTCGGTAAAGAAATATCCCGTTTTGTCCCTATTTTCATCAAAGCAACTGAAGAAACCTGAATTCGTCATTTTTACAGCAATCATGATTATAGATGATTTGCAAGAATTTATAATATGATTAATAATAATAATAATCATAGCGTTTCTAAATTCAATTGATTCTGTGCTCTGCTGCAATGTTTGGCCTTTGCGTCGTGTGATAATTGGCTTATTTTTTGCATCAATAGTATTAGTTACAGCAGAGGTCTTCAACCTTTTCAGGTCGGGAGCACTGCCTGTATCCATCATCAAAAGAAGAGCATCCTTACAGCGAGTTTAACATACGAATGCATGAAAAAATGACGCTGATTTCATCCTTGAGTACAATTGCTTCAAGGTGGCTTAATTGGAATGTTGATGTGTTGAATGTTTTGTGCTCGCGAGCACGAAATCGGACATGAGCATCGGGCACTCTGGGTACTTCAGGGAGCACCGTGGTGCTCGCGAGCAACGGGTTGAGTTGGAGTTTTAAAAATAATAGCTGTTGTTTTTGTTGGCGAGATTGACAAGACCCTGTTCTTTTTCGACGCATATAGACACCATGTAAGTCATATTTTATGCAGAAATAAATAATAGTATCCAGCATGCAATTTATATATAATACCTCTAGACTTGAAAATAGCACAACCAAAACCATCTGTATTCGATCGAACAGAGCCATTTTATTTTTCCTTTTCCAAGTATTTGAAAAAAAAAAAGAAGTTTCTCCAGCGTCATTTTGACGTGGAAAATCATTGTCTGGAAGTGTGTCCTCCCTGTCGTTGGACGTTATATCATTTCCTTGGATAATTAAATTCTTGGATATTGAAGACCTCTTTCCCTCGCCTCGATACGATACGATAGAAGGGCGTCGATTTCCTCTAAATTGAATTTTAAAAGTTAAAAGCGAGAAGAAGAAGAATTAATTTTTTTTTTCTTCTATTTTTTGGTGGCTGTTCAATTTAGACTTGGTACTTTAGGTTTTAGTTTCTTATTTTTTATATACCATTTTAGTTTCAGTTGTGAATTCTCTCCAAATAATGCAATTTCGTTTTCACTATTGGACGTGTCTCATTCAATTTCACTCTTCTTTATATATATATTTTTCCCAATTTTCAGTGAAGTGCAATTTAGGTGCTCTCTCTTATTATATCTTTTTTTAGTGCCTTGGACGAGTCACAATATCGAGATCTGTTTCTTTCTTAAATTTCTGGATGTTCGATTATAAGCGTCTGGTTCGGGAATGACAATTGTGATTGGATTCACATTAATATAAAACATATATTTTCATGATTTATATGATTTTGCTTGTAGATTTTTGTACCTTTGGATATCCCTTGATCATCGCATTTGTTTTTATAATTAATTATGATTTCCATAATCTCAATCAATGGCCAAACTCTATGAATTCATCATGGATTTCACTTATTTATGATTTTCGGACATTAAGTTTTTCAACGTTATTTTTAAGCAGGTTGCTTAGTCAACCTGTTGCGCATGGTACTTGGTGCAGCTCCAAGAGTGATTTGAGATTTTATCCCGATTTCGAAGGTACGAGGGATTTATAGACATCCCGATTAAAATATCAGTATTAAGAAGAATTAAGCCAGAATGTGACATATCCAAAAAAATCCAACATTTGGAGAGTCAGCCAAATTTTTTGGAACAAAAATGGTCCAAAATATTTTCTCTCGACTTTTCTGGGAACTGATGACCATTTAGACACTCTAATATAAATCCTGAAATAAATTTCTTATTCTCACGTTCTAATTTTAATTATCGGACATAGAAATATTTTAGCCACCGATTCCGATTTCCAATTTTAGTATCACGTCTTCGCCATTCCGGTGCCCTGTTTTTATTTAGATAATATGGTCACTCTCAATCACGGATTAGACCAGTGTTTCCTCAACCACCGCGCCCTGACATTAGTCAAACTGGGCCGTGAAAGGTTCACCGTTTCATTTTTACCCATTTATTTCACATTAGTCGTGTGCGTAACCGGGTGTTCCACTCACAAAAAGGAAATCAACCTGGCCGCGGGCTTCCAAAGGTTGAGAATCACTGGCATAGACTTACTTATGACCGTTAGTCGTTGAATTCGATTCTTAGAATGAATTTTTCAAATCAGTGGAAGTAATCAATGGAGCTTCATTGGAGTCATCCCAATGACAGAAAGTAATACCTTAATACGCATAATACAGATTTCCTGAATTCAACTTCGTAAATTCAATGATCGAGTCCATCAATACATCACGAAATGGAAATCGAGCATTCTTGAGCATTCGTTTCGGTGAGCATCTGACAAGAACTTTTGGAATATTATGTTGTTGATTTCTTTTACCGTATATTATGATCAGCCCGTTGACACGTATTGATTATGTGTGAATCTCTATATAGTCAATCCCGGTTATAACGTTCCCACTTATAACGTTTTCCAGCTTAGTGCGACTTATTTTCAAGGTCTCACTTCTAAGTAATTCTCATTAAGATTTCCTTTTTAAAACGTTTTCCCGCTTACAACTTTTTTCATGGTGGTATATATATATATATATATCATCATCCAAAATTTAGTAAAATTTCCGGACACACCCATCCTCACGGAACGCTCACTGAGATTAGAAGAGGGGTGTGTCTTCAAAGGCCAAAGTTGAGCACCTAGCAACAGGTGAAGATATGCCAACAAGAATTTGTATGATTGTTGAAAGAGAAATACTACCCGTAAAAAACTCATTGTTTGTTTTGGGACGTAGATGAATAAACTTGAATTCTAAACTGCCAGGAAAAATTGGTGTTCGTTTAGGTCCTAAGAGAATGAATATCAATTCATTCTGATAGAGACAGAATTTTGTGCACTGATTGATTGGTTGAAAAACGGAATTTTACCCCCACTCTATTGAAATATATCCACATATATATATATATATCAAACAGTTATATTCCCTTTTCCCTTGTCTACACTATATCCGATTGCACTTTTGGGAACGTGAGCAAGGATCGAAACTGACACACAACACGAGTAGGAGAGACACAGAACGCAATCCAGTCCCGGAAGATGGGTAAAGTAAAGTAGATGGATACCTACTGTTTTTCTTTCCTGCCATTCCACTCGGATTGGAAATGAGAGATTCACCGATTTATTCATTACTTCTGGATAGGATACCGACTCACTCACCCCACCGGCCGGGAGTCGGAATTCTTGCTGCCAGGAAAAATATATAATAAAAAGAAATAGGATGGGGTGGAAGGGAAATATACAGTAGTTGGTAAATGCTGGAAGGAATGACTCCATCTGTTCCGATATGTACAATATTTTCTCCCCACTTCCCATCTGAATCGACAAGATAAATGCTTCGACAGTTTTCCAACGGCGAAAGGAATGCTGGGGACCGTATGTGGGATATGATCTGGATCACATATGATCACGGATACGATATTCGTGGGGGTATAGTAGTTGCCGGGTAGTTTTATGGTTTCCCCATTGTGGCTTAGATGTGAGTGGATGCTGAAACTGTAATGGATGGTGGTTGGATTCCTACAAAACTTTTATACTGGCATCAATTGACGAAGATTTTTATTAGGGTTCCTAGGTTTTTAATTGTCGAAGCACGGAAAACGATGACTGACCACGCTTAGTTGGGATTGAAGCGGGACACCCGCGTGGCTAATTGACACCTATTGCTATAATCCAGAGGTTCTTAAGCTATGGATCGTGATCGACGCGCAGCGGCTGCTGGAAGCAATCGCACAAATCCATGTACAGTCCAGTTTTTAATACCTTTATTGTGTTATTGGTTTCACCAATATCGATTATGCAGAGATTCTAAACCCTTTCTAGACGCAACCCAAAATCAACGAAATCATCAAATTCGTGACTCATGGGTCTGCTTGGTTTTCGTTATCGGTTGATTTTGAGTTGCGGCTAGAAAGGGTTAAGAATCTCTGCATAATCGATGCAAAATGCCATCGATTCAGCGACCGCAAAAAAAATTAATAATAAAGAAAAATACGGGACAGGTTTTTGATTAATTTTCTTCTGGAACTCTCAATTTTTATCAAATTTTAACTTTGAAATTTCATTTATTCTGTTTATTTAAAAAAAAAGTCCAGTAATATTAAGTTATTTGTTTCATCAATTTTTTCTAACTATGAGTCAAGTGTAATACAGGCACAATTATTACACTTGACTCATAGTTAGAAAAAATTGATGGCAGATGACAGAATAACACAAAAAAACAAACTTCAACACTTCTTCAGCACGTACACGCACATTTCGACACGTACCAGTTCGTTAGAAACTCCGTAGAATATGAGAAAATGTGCACACGGTGCATGTACATGTACGGTGGAGTAGTAGTAGCAGTAAATAAAATTCATCAGGTGTCTGGATATAATTCTTTCATTTGTTCAGAATTTCAATCAATCGTAGAAGTATTTATTTAATTTATTCTGTTTCTATTCTGAATTTTCTTCAATTTTGAAATTCTGAATTTCCATTTGTTTTGCTTATTCCGAAAAAAAATATCCATTAGGTCAGGAAATATTTCTTCCATTTATTCTGAATGTCCAGTAGTGCTGGGATTATCTTTTTTAATTATAGACAATTTCTTTTATTAGGTTCTAATTTTAACCCTTTGAGACCGGGAAATTTTTGAAAACCCGAATGTTAAATGTTTCATCCGCACGATCGATCGAGCTCGGTCTTAAAAATGGTTTAATTAGTTTTAAAGTTATTTCTTTCATCAATTTATATTACTTTTGATAAGAAATTTCCATTAATTTTTTTGTTAATTCAAATTTAATATTGTGTACGTATGTAAATGCTCAGCCTGTGCCATTCCTCCTTTCTCATAGAATATTTAAAATAGGGGGTTAAGAGGACCTCTCTTCCCGAAAGTATTAAGGCTCTTCAGGCTCCCTCTATGATTTTAGCCCCGGGACCCGCGTCTCGTGAGGGCTGCCCTGGATACTAACGGTGCTTGCGGCCCGGAAAATGTTGAAGAATCCGTATTCGAATTATGATTAGTCCGATCGATTAACGATTGGAATCGATCAGTTAATTTCTTATCCATTTTGTTTCACACAGTAAGTATTCAATGCTAATTGATATTGGATGGAAATCTGATTCCTGATCGGGATATTCGTCATGAATATTATAATTTTTTTTTTAAATATCTTGAAACGATATCAGACAGAAAAATTAAAAATTGAAATGATCTTAGCGAGGAATAGTTTTAATTTAATATCGATATAAGACCACGGAAAATACAAAATAATGAAGTCAAATCATTTCAAAAAAGAATTATTCCCAGTAATATTGGCAATATCGGAATTTAATTAGCAGAAAAAGAATCAATCGACTCTTCTAGGAATTCTCCGAAATGACCATGTAATTAATGCCTTGAAATTCATTTTTCCGTTCAACCTATGGAGAAAGATTTTGCAATACTGACCTTGGATTTTCTGTACTATGGGGTTAATTACTAAAAATCAATTTGGGAATGATCGAAATTAGAATCAGAAATCATTTTGTGATTATTAGCACATTATAGCACTTATATGTTCAAGTAAACAGGAAATCAGTCAGAAAAATCTCAATAAATTCAATACTTAACGATTTTCATTATCATGGAGCGATTATGTGAAAATTAAGATGACGGAACGAATGAGCTGAATATATTTGGATGGGCTCAATTATGCATTTGGCGACCCAGTAAAGGAAAAAAAAACATTTTTTTTTGGCATCCATGCAAATGGCAAAGGCAATGGGCCCGCAGGAATCACCCTTATTTGATTTTTAAAATTTCACTAGAAGATAAATTTGAAGGCTTTACTGAAAGCCTTGCCTTGAGGGTCCGTCAAAAACCATGGCCTAGGTTGTTCTTGCCGTTATGCATGTATTAATAAAACGCAAGAGAATATTCTTTACTCGCACATATATAAATTGATAAAATTTCAAGTTTGGGTTTGTTAAGATGATAGCGTAAATCGAAATATGAATGTGATTTAATCCCGTTTTACGGCCTGGGTATAGCCTTGCTCTTTTGGGTGACCATATTAAAAGATCGGGACAATGCCGAATGTCACAGAAAAAAATCACCAAAATATGCTAACCATAATTACAAAATTTGACAAAATATGCTAACCATAATTACAAAATTTGTCAGATTATGCTAACCATAATTACAAAATTTGTCAAAATATGCTAACCATAACTACAAAATTTGACAAAATATGCTAACCATAATTACAAAATTTGACACAATATGCTAACCATAATTACAAAATTTGTCAGATTATGCTAACCATAATTACAAAATTTGACAAAATATGCTAACCATAATTACAAAAATCACCAATAAGCGGAAATGCACATGTATATGTTACTGCCTAAAAGCCGAAATCGGCCAGTGCTCATAGGCCGGTCCAATAAACCCTGCCAAAGTCCGAATTTCGAGCTTTCGCCGGCCCCTATATCCCTAATATATCGATATTCCAATTCCTTTAATCATTAGGGTTGTCATAGCTAACTATAATTATAAATGGCCATAATTATCGCAAAAAAAGAAAAGAAAATACGCCAACGTTGCGTTGCCCCCAAATCATAGGGATCGATACATAGGTGTCGGCGAGGGCCGGAAATTAGGATATTGTTTGAATCAACTGGGCTGGCCAATTCGCGTACTGACCGAATTTGGGCTTTGGCAGTAAGATATATATCTAGTATTCAATGTTCATCACACAAATTTCAGGTCACGTGATAATTTCCCTCTTTTATATAGGAAAATCTCTCAATAACGGACACCCATGGAACCAGATTTTTTCCTCCTAAGATAGAGGTATTCCCCTAATTCACAATCGTAAATGAGTTCTTATTAAAAGGGGCACGGATCAGGTCATCTGTCTCAAAAACAGAAGTGTCCCTTAACTGTTGATGTGACTGTATTCGGTATTCAATATTTTCCTCCGAAATTTAACAAGTATAGTATTCGAACGGGAACTTGTTGCTTTGCGACGATGGCCATCTGTTTTGTTGAAAATGACCACAGATGGTCACGGAACGAGTCGAATGGAGGCGTTGGTAGACCCTTATCAGTTTCTCACTCACACACACATTAAAATTAATGGATATCACCAATAATGTGGAAAATTTTGATCTGGATTCGTTTTCGTTTGCCCTTCGGCTATTTTATGTTTTCCTCAGCTGAGACCGAGTTCTCAGATGGCTCCTTTTCACTATATTATTTTGATGCTGTACAAAATTCCTGACTTAAACCAATAAATTCAGATCCCTACGGTTTTGTTAATGGACACACGTTTCAGACATAGAGCGAGTTTGACGTATGGTATCGAGTGAAAAGAGAATGTGTGCGCCGCTCGTGAGCTGACTTCGTGCGAGTAAATGAACCTTGGTACCGGATATATTTATGTATGGTAGGCTGGTGGAATTTTTATATACAGAGATTTGACGCCCCCCGTAGATGACTTTTAATGGCGTCGAAAAGTTAATGGGATTTTTTTGGATGTCTTGGATAATAAAAATACGCATACGGTGCACGAAACCCACCTCCGTATTTTCAACACCGCGTCATTCATTTTAAACGTGAAAAGTTGCTTTTGTTTTTTTTGCTTAACTCTATATATACTAGTTGCGCCATTTTAGGTTTCGAAACAATTTGTCATGGTGACAAAAAAGGGCATTTTTTTATTTTATTTAAGTCATTATTCGGTGATATACGATGCTATCGTAAACGTGATTCAGCAACCGATAACATTATTCGGATTCCTTTAAATAAAACTACTAAAAATAGGATGGCCATATACGAGACGCATATTTTACTGGACATTGCATTTCTTAGTATTTTTGGAAGTCCTGAATTTTTCTTTTAAATATAAAAATGCCTCGTTTTTTAATCGAATTTTATTTGAATTTTTACTTTTTAATAATAATTTTAAAAAATAATAAAATTAATAATAACATTTTAAATATATATAGAAGATAGAAAAATTATTTTCACGATTTATATTACGATTATGACAAAATACACGAATGCAGTCAGACACCGACTAAACTAATTTTTTTTTGTTTGTAGTTCTTTAAATTTGTGTTAATCGCAGCCCCGATATTACGATTTTCTGAAATTTAATAAATAAAATTTCAATTACTCAACTTCGTGTCATTTGATCTTTACCGACAACTAAATATACTCTCTTCCATTGCGGTATTTATACTTGTCTTTCCTTTAATTTGTGAATAACATGAAATAGATACGATAACATTCTAAATATTCCCTTAATACATGAAACAGTGAAGAAAAACCATTTTACATACATTATTCCGGAATTTTATAACAAACAACACACATGATATTATTTTTTCTCCGACCATTTTTGGCGAGAAATGGCGACGATCCGTTTTATCACCGAAATTAGATCTTTATTTCCGTATTTTTTTCGATAAAACACCGACAGCTTAGCAAAAAATTTGCTTCGCTCCGACATGGTGGTAGGGTTAGAGTAAATTCTCAACTTTTGACGTGCGAACATATTTATTAAGGCTGAAGTGAGAGACATTGTAACAAATTCACACCAATTGGTACTAGTTAATTGCGATTAAAGCATAACTTCGAGAAACAAAAGTAATCGATCTGTGTTCACATGGCAAAATGTAATAAGTCACTTTTTCAAAATTTCAGGTGGGCAAATTTGTAAACAATATTTTGCAAAAATGTGATACTGTGGCTTTTTGACTTATCTCAATTTGCCTCCGTTTGTTCCTCATAAACCAAAAGAGATGGACGAAATTTTCTCACCTTCCATAATTTTGATGAACGAGACTCCAGAATGGGAATAACAAAATTTTTTGGGAAAAGTGACTTGTAACATTTTGCCATCTTACCACAGTATTTTGGGTTGAAAACGGGACAACATACCGTAATCAACCCGTTTATTTTTGGGATCTTGGGAGATCGTCCAAGATCCCTTCCTAGAAGTCTTGCCCTAGAATGTGCGGATTATTCCGGGATCACACTATAAAAATTTGATAAAAGATATTTTACAAAACAAAAAAAAAGCAGCCAATACGTGTTATATAAGTATCTTATACATAAGCTAAATATTATAATTACGGAAAGTATAAAAGAGCTTTCATAAAACTTTTATAGTATAATCCGGGCCTTAGCTTTGCTTTTGTTTTATACATTTCGCTTGCTTCATTGAAGTATGCTATCGACACAATTTTCAAAAATACGGACGTCTGGTAACCTTTACATGCAACTTTATTTATATTTATTACTAAACTGTTCATTTAAGTTTTTATTATACCCACACACACATTATACCATTCATATATTTCAGTTGAAAAATGTTTTTTTTTGTATATTGTCTCTCTCATTCATATTTATTTTTTGTCTTGTTTATTTATTTATTTTTGTTTGTTTATTTTGGCAATTTTTATTTATTTGTTTATTTTTCCCTCCCATTCTTATTTGGACATGACACGAAAAAAATGAAAAAAAGGTCTCGCAGGTGCAGATGAAATGACGAACCTCAGAGCCTACAACCACGGACGACACATAGGATTGATATTGAATTTCGTCAGGAGCTACTATTTCTTGTCGAGCTTGTTATGGAGTTCTTCTTGGTATCCAGCAGCCGTCCATGCCAGTATGTCTCATTATAACTTATATGTTTATGTCTTGACTGACCACTGCTTTTATATTTCTCTTCCTCCCGCAAAACTTGTGTCACAAACTTGTTCCTCCGTGGGAAATCGTTACTGATCGGACGTGTTCTATTTTTACATGGGAGCTGAATATGTCATCCACGGCAAATGTAGATATCCCTCTTTTCTCCAAACGCATCATTATCGTTCTTCTTGTATATATTTGTGTAATAAATACACAGATTGTGTACATCTTTTCATGTCGGACGAAGCTAATCTTGATAATGGTTATATGGGTTTCGGGGAATAAATTGTATCTTAAAGGTACCATATATCTTGGACTAGCTATATCTTATTATACCGTATATCTTGTGATAGCTACATTTCTGTGGGATAAATCTGTATTCCTGATCAGTGTTTTTAATTAGCAGTTATCTGAGGTTACCTTGGTCGATTACTTGGGATTCCACGGACCGTTGGTCTATCATTTACCTAACCAGGAACCCTTGCTCTATTACTTAGAAATCCACGGCTCCCATGGTAAATTTATAGTTAACCTAATTTTTTAAAAGTTTCTTACTCTATAAATTTAATATAAGATCAATTAATGTAAAGGAAGTGTTGAAATCATGTCCCGGATTTTTGTAAGGAAGCCCTCTTTGGGCCCTAAATGGAAACTTTGACCCTCATTATATCGATAAGAGTTAGTCAACGAATCATAACTTCAATGATAAATTTCTGATTTAACCACCAGAGGTGCTATTAATGGGGGAATCATTATTCTTCCCACTCTCCATTGTCGCGAACGGGGGAAGGACTGCCAGTGTTAAGTCCGAAGGCTCAGAACGAATCTTATTCATGTCTTTTATACTACACGTATGTATTCATTTTAAAGGAATCCGTGAGAAAAACATATCTTAAGGACCTTAGGGCTTCGCAATGTGAGGGGGGGGGGGGGTATTAAATTTCCACGTAATTTTAGTTTCTTTGTAATTTTTAATTCTAAAATAAATAAATTCAATTTTTTTAAAATTTTCATATGATTTTAAAATTCTCTAATTAAATTCATATTTCCAGTAAATTGGATCAAAATCAGAAATAAATTTAATCCAAATATTTCTGATGAATCGAATCCAAATCTCAAGTAAACTAATTCAAATTTTCTCAAAATTTTCAAAGTTTATTGGAATAATTTGGAATATTTCATAGAAAGTAAAATTCGTGACTTTCTAAAGAACTATTTACTGATGTTCCGATTCAAAGAATGAAAAAAGAATTCTCAGTATGTTATGTCTGCAGTTAATAATTATGTCTCCAATGCTTATATACAAATTACGAAATTGATTATTCACGTAATATCTAAATATACCGAAATAATTGAGGCTAACGCATGTTTGACACATAATAAGATGACGAATATATGAATACCGTATATAATGATGTCATAAATCAACGATAAAAGGGTTTTAGGGTCGAGTTTTGGGTTCGAAAAAGAGATTGACTGTAAATTTTAGGTCAAGGGAGCGGCGCCAAGAACAGGAAAAATGCATCTAAAATTATATTAACAATAACCGTGAAAAATCCAAATTAAACAGAAACTCCATTATTAATAAAAAAAACCAATTTTTTTGACACCGACAAATCATGTAAATGTAATTTTACATCGGTGTTATGATATATGAATCCGATCGTGGCTCAATGTTTTTTCTTGTATGAGTTCATGGACACCATAGGGTTGGTCACGTCGAAATTGAGACCCCGCAACCGAATACAATACGTGGCCTCCTTTCGCTTTTTAATAAGAAAATTCTCCTACCTGTTTCCGTAGATATAAAGATAATATAGAAGAGAGAATATGATGATGATGACGACGGAGACGGCGATGACCCGAAACTGGTTAATCGGGATTCAAACGACGAACGTTATAAAAGCCCAGAGATATGCATATAGATATGGATTTTTTTTTTTCTAAGGGTAAACACCGAAGTTTATTCTTCGTTAAACTTCGGATGTAGGTTATGAGATGGGTATTGAAAAATAAATTAGACAATGTCTATATGAGCATTAAGATATGAAAATGAAGTTATTTCAGTATATTTATCATATTTGGTGGAATCGCGTAATCAAGTGTTTCTCAACTTTTCTGAAAGCAAGGGCCAATGAAATGTCTGAAACAATTTGACGGAACATTTGTGTCCCGTATTACGGGACATGCCTGTAATTTTCGTTTCGTTTTTTTTTAAATATATATATCTGTCCATTTTTTTCAATGACACTTATTTGACTTTTGTAACATTTAGCAAAGTCGTGAATGCACCACACACACACACACACACACACACACACACACACACACACACACAGAGCCTATTCATAATACAGATAAAATTATGATAATTACGGGAAAAATTATATAAATATTCATCTCATGTTTGTCAGGTTTAACGTTTTGTCTGCAATTTCCTTCGAATTTTAGTTCTTATAAATTCAATAATTCTTTATTGATTATTAAGTGTTACTTCTGACAATGTTTTTGATGAAAATTGGCAGTGTCCCGTATTTTGAAGGTTATTATTCAAGATCTCAAATTACCGTATTTTTCTCAATGAAATATGGTCATCGGATCATTTTAATATGTATATTTTTGTAAAATACATTTTTTTAATGCGATTTCTAGCAGCACTTTACTTCCACACCCTTTTGAGATTTTAGTAGTAATTAGCAAGTTGCATTTAAAGCAATAAATTGCATTTTTTGGTAAGATTTAGTGATGTTAAGGGTTAGGTTAATGCAGAGGGACAGGAAAATGCATTCTATTGGAAAGGAGCTTTACAAAATATATGGGTTCGCCATTGCTGAAATAAAAAGCTTCAAAGAATGCGATATATCTCGTCAATGTCGTTGAGAGGATTAATCAATCTTAATGATAAATTTCATAAAATTTACCGTAACTATGCCAAAAACGGAAATCTTAGCCTCTTGGCTAGCGTATGCGATTAACAAAACAGTGCAGCTCTGAATTCTGTCCAGACCGTATCAGGCAACGTATGAGTTCATGGACAAATAAATAGCCACGGAAATGACAGTGAAAGTTGCCATTTGCAGCCGTAGTATAAAAAGCTACGTCTTGCACCCTTACCATATCCCTTATGTAAACACATCGATTTCCATTCGAAAACACAATAAGCACGGCATCAGTACAATAGATGTAGCCACGTGGAGTCTACAGAGGGGTGTAGATGGAGAGGAAATCCAGGGGTCAATAGTATGACTCACAGGGCAAACCTGGAACTTCCGTGCTTAACTGCGATGATGGTCAATTTACATGCATTGAAATAAATGACCACATTGTTATGTAAAATATATACGTACCCGAGATGAGTCTCAAATTATTAGCTGACAGTGTTTCCAATACAATTGAAAATTGATGAATTTGAAACCAAAGCTTTTTGAAATTGAAACACTGAAACTGGTGAGACTTGGGTCGCCTCTTCTGGCCAGCTTGCGATGTACCCGGATTTTTGAATTGTCCGCAACTTCGAAATTGACCATGATACGTTGGGCTGGCCAGGTTTCGCCGAGACAATCGTCCAATTGTTGCCTATTTTCGACCAGTGGTAGCCTACGAATAAATAAATTAAATTAAGACACTTGGACTTCTCGTTATTAAAATACACAAAAGCTTGTGAATGTGGTCGCGCCGCATCATACCATAGGACATACATGATTATTCCATGACCCGCAGCAAAAGTGGCCCTCGGAGTCATATAATGCTGCTCTTGACGTCAAATATAATTTTTGACAATGAACTAAGCGGCATATTTCCAAATCACTTAAGGGACCCGCGGCATATTTGAAGATCGCTCGAGTGACCCGTGACACTGTTCCGGAGCACTTATTCGGCTCGCGGTGCATTTCCACGCCACTTTAGTTACCCCCGACACAGTTTCAGACCCCTCAAGCGGCCCACGAGACATTTATATATGTCTTAAGTTGCCTGCGGCACATTTCCAAATAACTCGTGTGACTTAACAGTCCTAATTACTTAAGCAGCCCGTGACACGTTTCCAAACCGATGAAGTGGCACACACTCTCGTAAAGGTTGAGCACCCTTGCCATAAGACCTGCTCCGTACCTGTTTGAAACACTTAGCATTATCGAGAATAGATTCTGATTACCGAATACTTCCTTGGGATAATAAGTACCCCTAAAGAATCTGCGAAAAGCTACATGTAGCCTCAGTTATGGAAATGAGTTATTCCTAACCCAAAATCGGAAATTCCTACCGATTCCACAGCGTCAACGAGTGGTTTCGGTTTCATTTGAAATATTACGCACCTTTATATTCTCGCAGCAAATGACTTTGGGCACGGGGCCACCGATAAATTAAGAATCTCGGGATATCGTCGTAATGCCTTTCCCGTGGAATTTGATTATCCGGGATACAAAATTGGTGGGTTCCTTCCTTCCGACCGCCATTCAACTAATTAGTTAGTAGTTGTAGTATAGAGATCGTTTTCATGACTCATCAGCCGGGCGGGCTTCAACCAATCAGGTTTTCGGAAAGCCTTGACGGAAGCCCGTGGTCTTATCAGGTTTTCGCGTGGGCAACGCCAAATTAACACCGGACAAATTTTCCATTTGCAGCGTCTTAACGTAATTAGGTCCAAGCGAGAAACTAACAAGAGATCCGCCATCCCTTGCGCGAGATTCTCTCTCTCTCTCCTCCTCTTATTCTTATTCTTTGAGAAAACTTTTGCCTCTAATTGCTGTGGAGGAAGAGGAAAATAATATAATATAGGAGAAAAAGGTGGATAGATGATGCTTCTCTGCGGTGGCACCGATGCTGATCAGTTGGAAAAACTAGATTAATGATTTCTACCTGTGAAAATATATCAACCTCACTTGCCGGAGGTTACATTTTTCCTGTAGCTCCCTTTTTCCCACCTCTCGGATAAATATGTTCCCTCATTAGATATTTTGATAAGGTGCAAATTGCTTCTGCACAGAAGTTTTTAATATGCTGCTCTCTAGAGAATCAATCCCGTGTTAAAATAGGTATTGACTGAAGATGATGTTGTTATCAAAGAAAATTGTTTTTCCTCATTGTCTAGATCTGTGTCCCCGTAATTGGGCAATATTTTCCGGAAAGAAATGGATCAAATTAGGGGGGGGGCGGGGTGTTCATAGCTTATAGTTACGTACATTATATAGGACCCTAAGAAGGAGGGGGATAAGTTTTTTGTTTTTCAAAAAAAGTTAGGAAAACTTTTGCCACCCACTTCTTTCATGTCTTAGACATTTAATTAAACTTCCTTAAAAGTTTGACAAAAGATCTTTTACAAAACTTGAAAAAAAAACAAAACAACAACAAGCAATAACCCTGTTGGTTACATTCGCTCGAACATACACCGCTCGCTTCCTACATTGGTTACATTCTTCAAGTTTTAAAAAATAAGTTTTCTAAAACTTTTAAGGTGTAATCCTGGTTTCAGTCATTGTTTAGCCATGGCTCCCCAGGACAGTCTTGAGAAAAGAACCACTTCTTAGCATTGAATAGGCACACATTGATATAGACAGATCGCCGAGACGTCTCTAGGAGCCGCGACGCACACTTCGGGATACACTACTCTCTGTATGATTATCTAAAATGTCTTTATTCAGGGGAGCAATCAAGCTTAAACATATAAATCCATCTTAAAAATATTCATTCATTGCCAATTCCTTACTTGCGTGACATATACTGCAGAGTTCGGTTCCAAAAAAAACATAAATCCCCTACAAGGAGTAAATGAATAGGAATATACTATGGGAATTTAGCTAATCGGGATATTATGGCCAATTGAAATTGAAGGGTAAAAGCGGTAAACACTGTAAGTGCCAAAAAAAACCAAAAAAAAAAAACAAACACCAACTAATTTTACAGCTCGTTAGGGATGTTCACATTTGCGACCCCTTGAAACGCTCTTTTGAAACATTCAGAGGGCTACAAGGCATTTTTTTACATTGACAGCATTATAAATCATTGTTTATTTGATACTTTAATATCACGGTATTTAATTAACGGTGTTTGATTTTTTGGCACTTGAGTGTTTACCCCATTTATACCCTTCATTTAATTTAGTAAAAGTAAAAGATATTATGCTTTTTCTTCTTGTAAAGAAGATCTTGATTATGATCTTATTAAAAATTCTCAATTTGGTCGCAGTTTTTAAATGATAAAACAATAACGGATATTTAATTGCAAAGCATGCTACATTGTGGCCGCCCAAGTACGCTTTAAAGAAAATCAATTACTATTATAGAGAAACATTCCATAAAACATATACAAAATCGTAAGAAGAAATTGGAAATACCATATCATTAGAAAATCGTTATTGCATTGAGCATTCTTGAAAGCATGGGACATTATTCGAATAAATTGTTGCATGAACATTGTTTAAGAAAACTGATCATACAAAAACCTAAGGTTCCGTAATTTTCTAAGTTTTAGTGTATTTTTGACTGCATATCAAATAATTCATTCCTTCACTCAGCGTTTTAAAGCCCCTTCCAGCTATACAACATTACACAGAACCATAATTTATTGAAGAATAAATGATAAAATTACGATAGACCAAATTATATAAACTTCAGCATAGAGTTAATGAAAAAAAAAAATCCTATTTTATCATCACATATTCAAGCCATAATTATTGAAAGAATATTATATCACGTCTCACACTTCAGTAACAGGATTTCCATCATTAAATTATACTCACAGAAAAAATCATAACAAATTCAAAGAATATTCGCGAACATGATCATACAGAATAAACACAAAAAAAATTTCAACATGGTATCCATATCTTTTTCCATTATTAAAGACGAATGTAGAAGAAAAATAATTTTACGCAAAATAATTCTATGCTAACTTAATATAAAATACTAAAATAAAATTATACGCAAAGTCGATAACAAAGTTAGAGAAAGATATAAATTTATTTATTTCTCAAAAATTCCAATATTTTGTTTCCAAAAAAAGACAAAATCAATTCCTTGATAAACAAACTCAAAATTGTATTTTCGGAAATTCTATGTATTGATGGGAGAAACCGCAGCTGCGTTTCTCGTGGATGGAAATTAAGACCCACATACTATACATATATTTTTTTAGTTCTTCTTAGATTTTATTATTATTTCAATTTTTTTGCTCTCTCGTTTTACGGAAGCACGTAGTGTAGGCTAGAAAAGGAAGCCCGATGTCCGTCGCTATCTCTCGTTCGCATAGGAGTAATTTTAATTGCATCTGAAGTTCATAAAACTAATTTTCACCGCCGAGTTTCGCTGGAATTTCACTTCCAGGAGTTGGTTCATCCCAACTGCAACAAGGATTATTAGTTTCCAGGACGGAGGAAAAAGGAACAGGAGGTGGATAAAATTCTTTTCCGCCGCGCCGTCCTGTAACATTACGATTTACGGTTACTCTCGCAACATTTTCCAACTGCTTCTCTCTCTCTGTTTTAATCCTATCTCTCTTACTACGTCAGTCCTCTACGATATTGTGTCTGTTTCCAATATATCGGTTGCCAGGGCATTATTTCTTGTTCCTCTCTTCTCTCCCCTCCTCCCTTTTTCGTTTATAACCCTTGGTTCGGCACCGTGTTGCTGATAATTAGTTTCAAGCGATAATTAGCGGCAATTACCTCGAACTACGGCGGGGAACATTGCGAGAAGTTTTTGTTCTCTTGGGGTAGATTTTCGTGATGTGGAGAGAGAGGGAGTATAAAACTATATTTCGATAATTCTCTTTGATAATGAACTATGTATTTTCTGGCTTGACTCGCCTACTAATATTTGATAATATGATGGATATGGATTTTTGACTTCTCTTTAATGTGTCTCGAATTTTAAGATTTATATCCGGTGTGTGTCGCATGGAGGAAGATTTTGTTTAGAGATTATTATCAGTCCGTTCCCTTTTCGTATGATATGATAATTACTTCCGGTAATTTTAATGAGATTTAAGTATGCGGTAATCTCCGGAACGATCGGTAATAGAAAAAAGATAACCGAGAATGCGGTTGTTGCTACATTTTGTTTATTGATCGAGTAAAATACGTACAAGAACTGACATAGTAAAGTAAAAATGTCCGATATAACGAGAGCTTACAATCATAAGGAAAATTGTTGTTATATTGTTGTTGTCGTTTGAATGTGAATGCCAATTTTTTGCTCTATCAAGTTATAAATTGTTGAAAGTTGTTGCTGCCGCTTTATCCTTATTAAAATGCAAACACAAAGGCCACAACAAGCAAAATGTCCAACGAGGTGGCTGAAAGAAGAAAAAATATGGATGCCAAATTTAACCAAAATACCTCAACCCAATATAAAAGCATATATCACTAAAAAAAATAATTAATGCTGTATATTACACTACACATAAAAAATATGATAACTGTCTTATCTAAGTATGGATAGCTTCTCGGTTTACCCCACTGTGTCTATCGTACTTATTTTTAAATGTGTCAATTGTGTTAAAATTCATGACCCCCAAGGTAACCTATTCCATTTATTAACAACTATTAGAGAAAAACTCCCTGCGACACCATAATCAACAGTTGTCCCTTACTAAATGGTACTGGTGTTCCCTTCGTTCCAAGCAGTCGAGTGTCGGTGTTATTAATAATTCATGGTCCATCCTATCGATCCCGTTGAAAATATTGAACTCTTCGATCATATCCCCCCAACGCCACAACTGCGTCTCTACATCTACATCTTTCAGATCATTTCGAATAAACGGAACTTCAATCGTGAAATTGATTTTTATTGCTTTCTTGGACGTTTATTGCTTTATTGGACGATTAGTCCAGCCGTGCTTCTAAACGACTTTATACAAGTTCCGGTCAAATCAGCCCCGACTTGTCACTTGTAGGGACAAAAGTTTAAAAACACCACGTGTGTAGTGGTGAAGCCTTAAAATGCGAAAGGAGGTAAAAGAGTGACTTTTCCCGTGTCCAGTCTTTCTCAGAAGTATTTTAGAATATTTTGGAATTTCAGACCAAAAGACAGTTTACGAGGAACATTTGAGGTGATAAGTGGCATCCTTTATTTAATTTAGTTTGATTTTAGTTAAATTTTGAAAAAATAAATAAAGTAATGAGAAAAACTGGTTTTTTTTTTCAGAAATTTCTGACGTTATAGCAGAAGTTTTAAAATTTTTAACTCTCTATAACCAAATATATATATATTTTTTAATTTTTAACATCATGTCTTTGACAATCACTTGCAAATCACTCGTTATAGTGAGATTCTGGTTATAAGCCGTACTCGTTATATCGGATGTTTACTATATTAGAAAGAAAATATTCTTCACTTTTATGTTAAAAGACATTTTCTTTCGATGTATTTCTCCTATCTTAAAGCTCGACAGCTTCTCAACGTTTCGCTATTAGTCCGACGAAATAGTACGTAATTTAATTTCGTATAGCAAAACGCGTCAAGGAAAAAAAAAATTTTTTTTTCTTCCCCAATTTCTAGCAGGAAGAATACTTTCATTATCTCACCATCTAATGAGAACCTTTTTACGGCCAGATATTAAGGACAGGAGAAGAAAATATATTCGAAGTAGCTTCCCAGAATAATTTCCCGAACCCATCCCCATATATAACGTGGAAAATTATTTAAAACATTTTCTCTCTCTCTCTCTCTCTCCCTTCTTCCAATATTTCCCATTTACACCTAAGTCTTTAGGAAATTTCGTAGGCCAAAATGCATTAACTTAATTTTTCTATAGTAGATATTTTAAGGGAGAATATTGCTCGCGCGACCCGGAGCAGCGACAGATTAATAGGCGGCAAGATTTTTTTCTTTTTTTTGTAATTTTTTCTTATTTCGCTTTTTTTTAATACTTTCATGGGAATAAGAAGACGACGTGGAATTTTTCTATGAGAAGATTAACTTCTACTAAAGTCCTAATGAAGCCATTAAGAGGAGGAAGATGTATTTTATTGTTCCAGTCTTTCTCGTTCCTTACGCCACTGGCCTTTCGTATATCCTCTGCTTCTTTTACAGCGTATCTTGGATAAGGCAGATAAAGCAATAATAATAATAATAAGTAAGACCTAAGGAATAGGGGGAAAAATCGTTTTTTTTTTAAAGAATGAGTGGAGAATATGCGAAAAATTGTCCTCCATCGGCAAATGAGGGAAGAACGACGGATGCTCTTTTGGGATTACTTAGCAATATACAATATTTTTTTGCGTGAGGTTTTCTTATTATTTTACTATTTCTTCCTTATATATATATATATATATATTGATTGTGATTATGTATATATATATATCGACGGTATGTAGTTATGTAATTTGAGGGGGGAAAAATACATTTTTCTTCCCCTGTATTTTTCTTTTCGTTAATTGTTCCTGGAGGAAAACAAATGGAGGTTTTTGCGTTGAAAATAAAGTGAATTAAGGCGAAAATTGGAGATTGACGACGGAATAAGTGTAAAATAATAGAAAAAAGCATGCGGTAGAAATTCTGAAGAAACTGTGCCTTTGGGGGAAATTGACTAATTTATAGGAAGGAATTCTCGACCATCAAAAATTGGCCCTATACGATTAGAGACATTTTCATAGAGGTACCCCCCATCATACATGTGATTATTTATATTGAAATGAGTCCTTTAGTAAATGCAACTGCTCCACAACTTGCGAGCATGACAGATGAATACGATTTTTTAGAAGACGAAATTTTCATCGAGACGGAAATGGAGATATTCAGCCAATTGTCGCCATTTAGTGTCTAATACAGTAATTCTCAATTTTTTTTGTGGCAATTTGAAACATCATAAAATCAACCATGTGTGCCATAACAAGAGCCGCAACTTGAAATAAAGAATGACTTTCTCGTCCAGGAGCTAATTTAATGTTTTAACCTCCCCTTGTGATTTTGAACGAGGAAATAGCGAACTTGGCGCCCTTCGTGGTCGAGCTCCCGGAGCAAGAGAAATCTCTGCTCTTCCCTAGATACGGCCCAATTTTGATTGCAACTTCGAAAGTTTGTAAGTCGAAGAGTGAGTAAACGTGAAATATCCTTGAAACAACAAACTTGACCCTTTGGAGAGGTGATCTCTAAATAAAAGTTAATTGATTGATACATATACATCGAAATATAAATATTTCAATTTATTCTAAAGAAAATTTTAAAATGAATCTGAATTAAAATTTCTGAAGATTATTATTGAAATATTCAAGGAATTTTGTTTTGCTAATCTTATCAGATTAGAGATCAGCGCCCTTCATGAACTTTCATCGAATTTTATTTCCACGTTACATCAATCGTTGTATTCAATTATTCTTTCAGTCGTTCTTCAAAAATTTAATTAGAAGTAAGTAAATTAAAATGATTCGTATATTTTCCGTTGGAGGACATGGAAATTAATTTACGGTCTTTTTTTTCCTCCCCTTTAAAATGAAAACAAGACAAAAACACTGGGAAACATTCATTGAGTTCTTTTATGTGTTCGTTTCTACTTTTAAATAGAGAAAGAAAAAATGCAGCATATGCTAACAACCACTGAGAAAAGTAAAGCGTTAGTGTGTGAAGATTGGAAAAGGGGAGAAAAATTATTTATATGATTAAAAAAAAAAGGAATTTTTTTTGAAGGAAAAAAAATTCTTATTTTTAAATTTTTTCCTCATTTTTCATGATTTGTGAATCGATATTTCCCAATTACATCCTATTCAAGTTTTGTTCTCGTGTTTTTTTTGTCAGTTCAAAGGCGAAAGATACAAAAAATTGTATTGGAAAATTATTTAAGAGGTGAATTTTTTTTTTAGTGCGTATGAATTTTTTTTTTGTTTAACAATATATCCTTTTTGTTGTCGCATGATTCTAAAGAAATTCAAAAAGTATAGTGAATCTACGTTATCGTTAATTTGAGTCTTCTCTTTGAGCCCACGGTATTGGAGTTTTGAGGTCATTTTGAACGGGTCCAAAGTACTGAATGCATCTATTACAGGGAGGTGATAATGGTCGTGTCAAAATATTGAATACAGTTATTATCAACCCGTTTAAAGAAAAATTGGTCTATTACTATGTGCGATCAATATTGAAGCGTCGATATGCCGTGAATACCCAGGGTGACTAGATTTCAAAAGAACGAAATCGAGACATCTATCAACTTGCGAAATGTCGCGATTCCGGATTAACATAGCAGATTCCCGCCAAATGTCAACAGTTGTCGCCAAGTATCAAGAATTCTCGCTAAACGTAATCAATTCTCACCAAATGTCACAAATTCTTGCCATATGTTACCGATTCTCGCCATATACCAGCCAAACATGACAAATTATCCCCAAATACTGATAATTAAAATAGAAAAGATAACAATAATTGTAATTATATCGTTACATTCGTTACAGATCATCTACGCAATGGCATAGTTCAAATAAACTAATTCTTTATACGGGCAAATCTCGATATTCTGTGAACCAAGTCAGATTATCGTTGTAGAGGGATTTATCGCTATATCGAGTATCGCTGTAGAGAGGTTTCACTGTACTTTCTTACATTACGTGTTCCCTCTTACATTACGTGCGTCATTACCATAAAAAAAAATGTAAAATTAGCACTGAAATATTTCTGAACTATCTCAGAATAATATTAAATTTATACAATGTCCGATTTAGGGCTGAAATCCTCCGACATACCAGGATGTGATTTTTGAATTGGTCACCAGTATAGGATGTGTGATAATGTTACTACCAAAGCCTGAAGTTGACCACTTCACAAACTAGCCGGCTCAGTTGTCCGTAATTCGGGCTTTCTCCAGGATTTGGCTGGTCCCTTAATCGATCCCTACATATCTCTACATCTATCTTTTTGATTCGGGGTCACCGCCACATTGGCGCATTTTTTGTGGTAATTATGATAATTTATAATTAGCTATTCCATAATTAATTATGGTTAGTTATGTCAACTCTAACAATATCAAAGGAATCTGAATATTGATATTTTAGTGATCCCATATCTAGGGATCGACGTATAAAGGCGGACAAAATTTTGGACATTGGCCGGATCAACTGGGTCAGCCAGTTCGCGAAGCGGCCAATTTCGGGTTCCGGCAGTAACATACGTTATATAAAACGCAGTGCATTTTTTTTTTTGGGCGGTGCACATTACCTTCACCAAAAACTAAAATATTACGGATTTTAGCTGTAATATGATTAATGCTTACGATACCCGGTGGAAAACCTGATGTGGATGGTGATCAAATTCCGCTAAAATTTGAACGGACGTATGAGGCGTGGAATGAATTTCGAAGAGTCGTTAAAATTTGCCGCTTGTCCTAAAAGACTTTTCTTATAATGGATGTCCATCTCCAAAATGATAAGCCTTTGTCATTTTATGTAGCTTTTTGTGTGCGTGTGTGTGATCAAGTGTCCACCTTCAACATTTCTTGCACGTTCTTCCACTGTGTCTTTCCATTTCATCATTGGAAAAAAAAAAATAGACTTTTATTCTTTTCTTATATACCCTGTAGAAAAATGGAGGCCGTCTTCCATATAGCGTCCGGCCAAACATTAGAAGACCAGTAAAAAAAAATTGGGGGGGGGGGAGAATCAAAAAGCCGGAATCGTATCCCTTATTGGGAGTCAGCTCGTAAACCTGTTATTAACACGCCAATCCATTAAGTGTTGTGTGTTTTTCCAAATGCCCTACCACGAAGTTTTCTCTCTTTTCTCTTTCCATGCGATACATAGTACACGTCCTCTTCTCCTAGTACCAACGTGGCCGACCACTAATTTTCTGATTAGAATAAGAAACGCATTTTCAGATCTCGGCCGCATCGCATCTCGCTCCCCACGTTTTCTTGCGAGCTAACTTGCCATTGCTATTTGCCACCCTCCCCTTGCCCACCTTCATCTAAACTTCTAAATTATACAGGTAGCGCCCAGGGAGCGCAGATGTTGTTTCTAGGGCTTTGATTGGGCCTCATCAACTTCTAGTCCTTTGCAGTTACATGCTTTTCTTTTCCTAGTCTTGAAACTATAATGTTGATGTCTTGGGGGGGCGGGGGGTAGTGTGAGGTGGGGCTGATTGCAGAGACCCCTTTTTCTCCCCCCTCCCCCAATCCTATGTATCAGAGTGTGTAATATATAATATATTTTTTTGCTATGCGTTTAATGTTCGCCCCAAGAATCACGTTGATCGATGTCCATTGATTAGAGTTGCGTGATCGTGGATTTTTTTTTAGTATTTATTTCGCCGCCATTTTTATTTGTTGGTGTGGGGGGGGGGGGTTGGAGGTTAGTGTCCTCTCATATGGGAGCTAATACTAATTTTACCCCCCTCTTTCTTTCCCTGCACGACTAATTTTTTTCCTTTCATCTTTCACTTCATTATGTATGTCAGTGGGCGGTGACCTCGTCACATTTTGGTGTCTATGAGTGCACGCCTTCATTTTTTGGTGACGGACACTCCGGTGTCTGGGACACCCAGAAAGCTGTCAGCAACAGCGTGGAACACCTGGATGGCGCCGCCGTTGGCCAAATGATGGATTAGATGGATAGAAATAGTAAAAAGAAAAGAAAGAGAGCTTAGGAAATGAGTCTTTGCCTGATGATTCTAGATGAGCTAAATGGTAATCAGCTATGGTCCTTTGTCCTTCCCGGATGAAAATTTTCAATGGATCTTGGCGTTAAAGGGTTTTCCCTTCTCTGAAAAATGTCAACTTTTTTTTTTTCTTCTGTATCGAGGGCGAGGCACTCCATCAAATCAGTATCCAGCTGATATCAGCCCTTTTGAAAGCTTCCTCTCGCAAATTCAAAGGCCATCAAATGTTAATGAATACCTGGTGCAGGGCTACTGGTTATTCATCGGCTTGAATGATTTCAGGAAAAAAGTAGGATAATTATAGGACCCGAGACCCCGAATGGTTGGTTCTTCCAATTTCATTATGTTTTTTATCCGAATTTCGATTTACCGTAATCTAATAGAAAATAAAAATACAAAACACCAATGCGAGTTTAACCCCTTTTACGATTACGGACGAAATATTTCGTCCAAACGCCAGTGGAATAAATTGAATATCCAGTTCTCTGTGTTTTCTTTTCTCTCTCTCTCCCCATCATCGCGAAGCTTCATTGTAACCCTATTATTTGAAGATGTTTCTCCCCCTCCTTTTATTTCGATACTCCTGTAAGTGGTTTTGTATAATGTATCTTGCTACTATATACATGTAAGAGCAAAGTAGCACACGTAGAGTGAGGCTGAAAAGAGAAATCCACTGTATATTCCTCTTATCTACTGTATTATACTGTTTCTCTCTTGTCTAGTTTGTATTCCTTCCTTTTCTTCTATTTTTTTCTTTCCTTTCTTTCTTTTTCCGAAGTGTTGTTAGGTTAGGACAGGGTTGCCAGATTTTATCGCCGATTTATCAAATACATAGATCATCCGACTTTGTTGCCAAAAGCTTGTGAGAGAAGGGGTTGAAAGTTCAAGTTCTAATGCATGCGACATTCAAGAGCAATATTTCCAAACTATTGCAAGATGACATTTCTACCGCCCACGTACTAACAATATTGCAAAAACTACGGCTACAATCTGTCAGACTTTACTCCGAATTCTACCCTGATTAATACATTTGTGGCTGCCACATCCACGAGGCTGACGGGGTTGAAACTCAGGATGATTTTAGTATTTTTCTCAACAATATAAATATACTATAGATGGTCCCCTGGAAAATCCTGGCCCAGGGGCCTGCAAATGTATATGTGCAATGTGGCGTTTTCTGGACAGACAGATTTTATTAGGTACCATTATTTTACAAGTTTAGTGCTTAAGGTAATGCAACGTTTCTACCTGAAATTATGTCATTTCTGATAAGCGGTATGTGAAATTTGGTTGAAGACCAAGGGTTGTTAACCTTTTCGAGAAAGCGGGCCACAAACTATTGGATTTGAAACTTGTCAGGGGCCACTTTAAATGTGCCGCGGTCACTAAATGAATCTGTGAATGTGTCGCGGGCTGTTTGAGGGATGTGGATCTGTGCCGCGGGTCACATAAGCGATCAATAAACGCTTCGAAGACTGCTTAAGTGATCTCTAAACGATTCGAGGGCTGCTTAAAAGATCAGGAAATGTATCTCGGGCCACTTAAGTGGTTTGTAACAGCACCCCAGTCCACTTTAGGGAACTTTAAATGTTCCTCAGGTCACTTTAATGAGCTATAACAACACTCCAGGTCAGTTATAAAAAAATTATAATTGATCCGGGAATGTGCCGCGAGCTGTTTAAGGGATGTGGAAGTGTGCAGCGTGACACTTAAGTGATCTGTAACAACGCCCCAGGTCATAAAAATTTTATAATTGATCCGAGAATGTGCCGAGACACGCGGTTGACAACGCCCCACTTAAGTGATCTGTAACAGCTTCCCAGAGGGTCACTTGAGTGATCTGCAAATGTGTCGCATTGCACTTGAATGACGCACAGTGCTTTTATTATTTGATATCGTATATAATGTGCCTCCTTAATTTATTTTTATAAATTTACCGATCACCCCGAGGGCCACGGGTTGAGCATATATGCTATATAGACTATGCTTTAGGTAGTAATTGATTCTTTTCTGAATTTTCCAGCATTCTCAATCATATAATGATAAAGATACAGTACATTACAGAAGAGTCTTCCAAACTTATTTGTCTCATCTCCCATAATTCTCCCCTCCTTCATCTCCACTAAGTCAATAATCCATGGAACCCAATGCTGTATCTGCAGCTTCCACTACCCAATTACCCGTTCCTTTCCACATCGCCCACTTTGAGAAACATTTCATTATTATCACAACAGGTTATTAGCCCACCATAGAGAAAATACTTCTTTTTTTCCCCCCTGCTTTCGAGGGGTTTTCTTTGTGTGGCAATTTTCTTCTATTACAAGAACATTTCCCGTTGCAACATCAAGTTAGAGGTAATATTCCTTTGGGAAATAAATGAATGGATATGCAGTGACATCAGTTCCACACGATGATTGATCCGCACAAGCAAAACAATCGTCGCAAATTAGGCTTTTATCTCTCGTGAGAGCAGGTTGAGTCAATATTCGGCATAGCAGTAGCAATGAATTGTTGATTGGTGTCACGTAATCGCTTCTATTAACTGGTCAATTGTAATAATATTAATGTCAATGCTTCATGAAAATAGATGCAGATATGGATAGGAGAATTATTTACCAACATTTTCGTCCATTATAATTATCACTGTAAGTATTACAGTATAAAATGACTGAAAAATAAGAAATACACACATGTAGATCTTATTGGAAATAGATGAAATGTGCGAGGCATTTACAAAAAAAAAAAAAAAAAAAAATCAGCACATAAACTCATTATTTTAATTAAGATAGTAATTGCTTTCCGCTCAACCCCTTCGCTTACAAGGTATTGGCAAAAAAATCGGTTGATGTTTATTTGAGGCATCGGCGACAAATGTGGTAACCTTCTCATAAACTAACTGCGCGTTGGAAAAAGAAAGGAAAGGAAAAGAAACAATTGAAAGGAAAAAACAATATAATAGATAAGAGAGTAGATACGAAGTACATTTTTATTTTTATCCCCCTTATCAGTTCTCTTTCGCTCTTGCATGTATATAATAGAAATATACAGCATTTGTCGAAATAAAATCACTAATCGAGGTATGGAAATAACCGGAGGCAAATAGAATAACTTTGTTTCATGGGGTTGCAACAACAAAGCTTAGCGATGATGAGGAGAGAGTAAAGAAAGCAGAGATAACTTGTTTGAATTCATTACCTAGGTGTTTGAACGCAGTGTTACGTCCTTGACAGTAGATCTTTCAATACACTTAATAACCACACGGCCAATTTTAAAGGGGCGAATGATAGATGAAAACGCATAATTGTGTGAAATGTGGCATTTGTACATTATTTATAATTTCCGACAATTCATGAATTGTAGATAATTTAAAAAATATTTAACGAGATCTGATTTTTAACATTTATTCAGTCTATCATAATTTCTCCAAAAACCACGGAAGTCGAAAAGATATTTCAAACTTTTATACCGTCTATTGTCAAAGAGTAGGTTACTCTGAAATTATTTTTTTTTGTAATGGATGTAATTGATTGTCATTCATCTATCACGTAAAATACGATTTTTTTTGAATAGAGATCAGATAATTAAAGTATTTTTTGAAATGAAAATCTTATCTCGCGAGACATACATTCTACTATTAGTCCATTGCTATTACACCGAAGTTCATGTCTCAGCCAATTAAATTGCCACTAAAGAAAACTCGTTACAAATGCGGAATGTATTCGAACACCGTCACGAATTTCAGCAGTATCTCTATAGTTCCAAAAGAGCTTATTATCGTATCTTTTTTTTTTTTTTTCTGTTTCTGCAACATCAGCCATAGATACATGATATCATAGATGAGTTCCCTCCGGTCTTCGTCCTCTTATCATACCCGAATAGACATTGATAAGACTCGAAATCTTAACGAGTATCGCGATATGAAAGCCTCAAAAATTTCGTACGGAGCCTGTAATACGTGACATCCTCAAGAGCTGTCAAACCGAGACGAGCTTGTCATCTTCGCTGATCAACTAGACACTGACTTCGTGAGACCAGGTGCAAAAACTTAAAATGTATCTCCTATTTATTTCAGGTCCAGTATATTCCCTTCAAAAAAGAAATGCTGTCCAACCTACACAAGGGCCTCCACAGAAATGACCATCAAAATCCACGCACGTAGACCTTTACAATTTACGACAAGGGCCCTTGTTTTTTTTTCCTCCGCCAGGTAATTCCTCCGATTATGGGAAAACAATTATGGGCATATAATATTTGACAGTCTCTAGAGGGAGGGTAAAATGGGAAAAATGATACCTTACCCAATCCTGTCGCTAATCGGGGATGCAATATAAGATAAAAAAAAATCTTATTTTTCAAGGTGATTTTGCTCATTCACATTTCTGAGGGGTGAGTGGGGGAAAAGGTGTCGTCTTCTATAGTTGGTGATGGTCCTTTAGAAACTGTTCGGTGCCCATTAGCGCATTAGAGAAAGAGATAAAAAGAAATACGAAGTAAAATATAAATTTGAGGATCATCTAAGTAGAAGTCGTAAGAAGTGGACGTGTATAAGTGCCTGCTCTTCTTTCTTTTTTCCAACATGGTGGAAGAGGTGGATCAACATTTACAGTCAGTAGTGGCATAATTATGGGGTTTGCACCGATGGGGTAGGGGGGGGGGCCCAGGTATTATACATATGTATGTATAAAGGTGGGGGGGGGGGTCCTTTTTTTTGTTGGTAAGGTAACCGGTGGATAACACGCACACGCCAACCGTCTTGAATGGGGACCAGGCATAAAATCCAGCGTGCGTAAAATATCGCGAAATTTCACTTCTGTATAAATTGTTATGTGTGGAAAAAAATTTCTGAGGCGTAATAATGTACCACAATAACCAAATTACACGTTGATTTAGATGTGATATTGACTGTATCTTTTCATTTAATCATTTAAGAAATTCAATTTTTTTTTTTGTACTCTGTTGAAGGGGAGGCCGTCTTATCCATAGCGTCTGGCCTGACATTAGAAGACTAGTTAAAAAATGTAATACACTAAGATTGGGGAAACGTTGAGGACAAACTGAAATAGATGACGGTCTTCGAACCCAAATAGTCAATTTTCATTCATTTAAATTGATTTTTTGTCTAATTTAAACTCTGATGGATCGCCTATATTTCAAAATCAATTACTCATGTAAATTTTCTATAAAGAAAAACGAAAAAAAAAATTAAATTCTCCCCCCCCCCCCCCCACCATCAGCATTTAGTTTTCATCCGTATTATCAAGTACAATATTCCTTCTTAAACTTTAGAAGACATCCGAGAACGAATTGTTTTTTGGCACCGAATTGAATGGATTGGAATAAATTTTGAGAATTAGGTGTATTACATCATCTAAAAAATTCACGAACTTTCTACAAAGATGGTTCCATAGACGAAAATTGAACATTAACAATTTAAAGAATTATTATGAGTTATTCAGCTCAATTTTTTTTTTCTACATTACTTTAGTCGACCACCTGTTTTTCAAAATATTCGCAAATTTCCTATTGAAAGAAAACGCATCTAAAATTTTTAAATGTTCCCCCCTCCCTTCCAGCATCCATTTCTTATCAAAATTTTACCTACATTTCCATAGATTTTTATCTACATTTCCATAGATTTTTATCTACATTTCCATAGATTTTTATCTACATTTCCATAGATTTTTATCTAAATCTCCATAGATTTTTATCTAAATTTCAGTAGACTTTGTTTTTATTTTCAGTAGACTTTGTTTTTATTTTCAATAGACTTTGTTTTTATTTTCAGTAGATTTTGATCTACATTAATATAGATTTTCATCATAATTCCAGTCAATTTTTGTCTAAATTTCAGTGGATTTTTATCAAAATTTCGGTAGGAAAATTTTTTTTATCGAACTTTAGGAAGCATCTCTAGCGAGAAACTTTATGGCACATAATTGGATATACTGGAATAAATATTGAAAATAAGGCCTTGCCGAATTTTTCGAATTTTTGACAGACATAGTTCGGTAGAAAAAAAAATCGATTATATTTCAAAATCAATAAAATTGCTTAAAATTTTGTTATAGAACTTAGTTTTGTGTAAGGAAAAATCTGAAGTTCTTTAAATGTTTCTCCTCTCGGCATTTATTTTTGATCTTAAATTATCAGGTACAATAGAGCTCTTCTATTGAGCTTCAGAAGACATCTGGAGCGAGTTCTTTTATGGCACCAAATGGGACTTCTATTTTGGTTCATGCAAAATTCCTGCTGAATCGAAGACGCTCTCTCTCTTCTCTCTCTTATTCTTCATTCTTCTATCTTCATGATAATAACAATAGGAAGAGACTTCGCTTTTTTTTTTCCTTTACAGAAAATACTGTATAATAAAGGGAAGGAAAAGACCTGATTTTTTCTTGGGACTTCACTGGAGTATTTTTTTTCTTGAAGGAGTCTTACTTCATCTCATACCTACTGTATTGTTATATAAGGACTATCTCGCAACTTGTCTTCACACCATTCACCATCTGTTGTGAATCTCTCTTCCTATTTTTTTGCTGGTCTTTAGTTCAATCATTTCTCCCCCCCCCCCCACGGGAGGGAGTTGTTTTGGACACATGATGGCTACAGGCAACGAAAAATCTCTGTCTTCAGTGTGTTTGTTGTACTTGGATCTTCTATTCTGTGCAAGTACATATACTATACAGTTGTGAGGTTCATTCCTCGGCTTTTCACTTAGGATACAGAGGGGAAGAAAACAATTGTCGAGGAGCGAGGACTTTGCCAAAGAAAATCATCGAGAAGGTGAGGAATACAAGGGCCGGGGCTTATAGCATCTATGATCTGAAAATAATACTTTTTTTTGTTCGTATGCCCTTCTTCTAGTGCTGTTGAGAGACTATGAATAGGACGGGAGGGTTTTTTTTTTTGTCCATTCTATACTGTACTTTAAATCTCCTCCTCCTATGATTCTGTCCCTATTGTACTTTATATAATCACATTTATTCTGAAACGGTGTGGAATGAACTAGAAGAAATAAAAGTGCAGAGAATATTGAGGATTCTCTTGTACAGTTTGGGAAGTTTTTAGTTTGTACTCTTCTGAAAATGATTCTCAATTTGATTTGAGGTTTCAGAATTTTTTTTTTGGATTGTCAAGTTTCAGATTCTCGTTGATCTAAATTTAGTGCAATCTAATTCTGATAGTGATATTTTAAAAATAAATCGTGTATGAATGCACACCCGCGTTTCCATACCATTTTAATACAAGTAAATATGAGTAAAAAGTTCTCCTCCAAAAATGAACAATAATTGAATTGTTGGGAAGAATTGAAATATTTTTGGCATTTTGTGGATTACAGATTCGGGCATCTGGAAAATATTGAAATATATAAGTTGAAGTATATAAGTTTATATAGCAGCAACTACGAAGTTTCAAGTTCTACTTCTTTCGAAATATGTTTTCTATTTTCTCTATATTTCCTGATTTATATATTTTTCATAGGGTGGCAGAGGTTCGCAAAGTCTTGGTCGCGGCTAGCTGGTGACATTGTTATGTGCTTGTTTAGTGCTTTGAAGCCGCTCTCTTTAGACCAGGGTTTCTGTACCGTGCGTATTGCGCGACCTCTTTGTGCTTATAAGACGGCAAGAATGAGTCTTTACTCTGCCAGTAAAATGAAATGTACCGATTATAAGTTTAAGGACGCGGAGCTCTTCCCGCATATAATTCTATAAAAACAATGTGTTATCTACCGTTTAGAGTTCCGGACCCTTGGTTAATATCCACTGTTTTAGATTTTTCTGGGGAGTTGTGGATAAACGTCGTAATGTTGCCGCGAATGACAAAGTTTGAGAAGCACTGATACATGGGATTTGGTCTTGCCAGTCAAATACTAAATGTTCCAGCAAGTGCATCGTATATTTTTTTAGCTTCAGTCAATCGTGTTGTTCTTTCACACCATCTTTCCATGTTTACTTGAATAATTTTCGAGTTAGCAATGTCACTACACGTTCGATGATTTTTCCTCTAGTGATAATTACCCGTTCACGTTGGTATATAATTCCTATATATTTACAATGCAATCCTAATGCACAAAATGCAATCCCATTTCGTACGTCTTGACCCTTTGGAAGGTTTATATTCCATCCCATGAATACAAATCAATAGATGATCCTCGAACTTAGGACTCCATCGTGTGTGAAAAAGTGTATTTTTTTTATGCATCCATACCCCTTTCGGAAATTAATAGTTATACATCTCCGAGTGTGTTTTCTTTCATGTTCTCTTGCGCATGTTGCTCTAATTTCCTGTTGTAGCGACTCAATCCATCGCCCCCCACCCTCCCGAAACGAGGATCGGCTTCGTTTTTAGCGTTTTCGTTAATTTGTTGTTGTTGTTTTTGTTCACGTTTTCTCGAACCGGACCGGCTTCGAACGTGCCTCGTGTTCGAGATGCTTCTCCGTATAAGATGTTATACCAGGAGATGCAAATGAAAAGAGAATCAACACACACACATGCGACTCTCGAACCGAAAACTTCATCGAAGCTGCTGGTGCTGCAAAGCCAGACTTAAAATCTCGAATGTTGTGCCTCTCTCTCTATAAATATATATGTATGTATGTATGCAACCCCTCATTTAAATAAGGCTACAAATCTCGAATGCAAATTGGAATTCGATTACGCATTTGGTGCACGTTTTCCTCCACCAGTGGCCATGGGGTGGGGTTTTCGGGGTTTGGATTCCGTAGGAAAATCTTGACTAAATCAGATTTAGCTCCACTTGGTTCCCCCCCCCCCCCTTCCCTGCCTTGCCTTCTCTTTTGCTCTTGCGTTGGATAGTTCTCGGTAGCCTATATATTTGTATGTATATATGGAAAAATTTGTTTGAGCAAAATATTATTAAAAGACATTAAATATGTACTACTTCGTCCAAGAGGCTCGTGTGTTTTTATTTTGCAGAAGCAGGTTTTGTATTCGGTTTGGTCGTCCTGTGAAAAATCTTGGGATTTTATAAATTATTCATATTCGCCGACGGATTAGAAAATGTATGATAATTTTATAGTGTGTGTATTTCTCCAATATTTGGATGTAGAGCCCGGTAAGATCATGGGATTCATTAGTTAGGGATGGGTTTTCGTAATGTCATCGGATGTGATTTATATTCAAAGATATCGGGCTTTTAATTCAATGCGTTCAGTTTAAAATTTTACCCACCGGAGAGAAAGCATCGTGAGAGTAAACAAAATATGTTTGTACGTGGAAATACTAAAATAAGTGTTAGAAATGTGTCCCTGCATTTCAATGAATTTGCGTCAGAATCATGGTGTCAGGTTATGACGAAATCTTGGTTATAACGACAAAATTTCGTGAAATCCTCGATTTTGTAATGACCGAGTTTGGCCGTGTATCCACAATGATTAAACCATGATCTCTCTTTGGAAAAACATAAACAAACTTTTTTATTGGACGGAACAGAACACGTAATAAAATACAAAAGAAAGACAGATCAGAGGACAAAAATGCATAAACAATAAACAAAATCAAACAGGGTGCGATAACCCAGGTCGATAAGGTTCTCGCCCAAAAGGACATTTAGAGGTGTCGCGAGTTCGATACCCGGTTCATCCTTGCCAAAAATTTTCCTGGCACAACGGCGACAAGAACACAGAAAAAGATTACTACCACAGGGAGTCCCACAGTGAGGGGTGTTAGCGCACCAACCACTCGGTGAGTATGGAAAAGGCTGCCGTTCGGAATCGGTACTAAATTGTAGGTCCTGGTCTATTATCCCTCATGTGCAGTAAATGACCATGGTGCGATAAAAATGATCAAAATTAAATGAAAATGGACATATACATGAACCAAATTTATGACTTTCGAGGGACTTCTCGTCTTTCCAGAAGGTCAATAATTATTTATGAATTTTTTTTTCTATTGCTGTTAAAGCAACCTGTCATAACATTCTATTGACGTATAGATTTATACATTTACATCCGTATGCACACACGATAAGTTTTATAAAGTGTCAAAAAAAAAAATGTCATTGAAAATTACAAAGTAAAAAAATTGTATACTGTTCATAGTATGATCTCTTCACACTTTGATAATTAATAATCATTCAAATTGTTGAAAATATGCATATTTTTGAAATATATTCATATCCTTGAAAATAATACATGATCATTGTAAAATGGGAAAAAAAATCTTTTTAATTAAATCATTTTTATTTTTGATTATCACACAATTACTTTTGTTTACTTTGAAGTTTTTTTTTTGTTGTTTACTTCTTTTAAGCTGAGTATATTGCCGAGAGAGTTGTTTGCCTTTATCGCTGTGAAATTGTGATCGCTGCTTCGAACCCACCTTGCCGTTTGCCTGTATAAAGGCGGGACGGCCGAACTTTTTGATATTGTATTAGTGTTTCGAAAACAATACTCTTTGCAAAACCAAAAAATATTATAGTTGAACCTCATATTAGTATGATAAGTAGCTTGATACAGATTCTTTATTTTTTGGAGCAGTGTAAGTAAAACTTTTTTTGAGTAGTGTTTTGTTTGTTTTTGGCACTCGGCATTTAATTCTCAGTGTGGTTGATGATCTAAAATGCAGTGGCGTCATACAGAAACGGGTCACAGTGCTTGCAGGAAGGGGTCGAGCAACCCAAAATAAGAAAAAAATTCAGAAACCGAATTCGCCTGCACAAAGCTCTAGCTGAGCATCCACAAATCCAAAATATTTCTGATACTCCTGCTGAAATTTTTTAAGTATTCATCAATGTATTTTTTTTGTGAAGGACACACAAATTTACGCCAATGAATGTGAGGCACAATTTTGAATCGAATACACTGTTATGGCAAATGTGATAAAGCGGTTGTTATACATAATGACTGGTTGTTATGCATACTTACCAATGGCCTTGGTAAGTTCGATAAATTTATCATTTTTACCGACGAATATGCATTATACCTAAGCGTCGTAGGTAAATTTGATAAATATCAAAAACATTATCACTTTCACCGGCAATTATGCATAATAACTAACTGTCGTTGGTAAATTTTGTAAACACTTGAAGTTTATCGCATTCATCTGTGTAAATGCATAATACGCTATTGTAACTGGTGAATTTGATAAATATGATAAAAATTCTAAAAGAGTCTAGTATGTATATAGTTAGACCCTAATATAATGAAAAACTTTACAATAGTCACCCGACAAAATGGCAACAAATTTTCGATCGGCCCCCGATATCATGATACAAAACATGCATGAACTATCGTATATAGTAGAGACTATATCATATATTACGATTTATCATGTTTACTAACGAAGCTGCTCGGGTTTATGCATAATCACCGGAAAAATGATCAAACTTGCGAGATTTTCACAAACCTTGGTTATGCACAATAACCGTCTATTATGTATAACCGCATTCATCACACTTACCGTAAGATACATTTACTTATCAAAAATTTAGCGGTGCTACTTTCAAACGAAACACGCTTGGTCTGCCATCTACCGTAGAATCATGTCCCCAAGAATACAGTTCATTCCCTCCTTTTTATTTTATTCACTCTTTTCATCAAAATTTTGCTAATTCAACTTAAAAAGCAGTAATATTTGAAAGAAAAAAAAAAGAGATTCCCGAATAAAAGGTGTCTCTGGCGATTTCTTTTTCGTCGTTCCTGAATTTTTTACGCATACGTAATCATGGTTTTGAATATAAAGCGAGTGAATGAGTGCAAGAGGTCGGTCTGGAAATGTATTCAGCGGGATTAAGTACAGAGTTGTGTGAATGTCTTCTTTACTCTCGTCACCAGTCGTCGAGGACCCTCTCCAAATATTCATTCCACAATGCTTTCTTACATACCAATGGAAGTGAGGTAGGTAGGTAGGCCTGCGAAGTCACTGTGTAGGGGTGTAGGTATGCACACATGCATACAAATGAACTTTTGAGGTGGAGGAGGTGTTTGAATTATACCTTGTCTGTCTTTTACTCCCATTCTCTCCTGATCCTCTTTTATAAGAAACGTGCCTTTTTTGTCCCTTTACATACTTTCCCAATGAAAAAAAAACCAAAGATTTGCAGTGAAAAACTGCTGATATAGATGTTGTACCTATGCCTCATTTCCTATTTTTAGAAGGCACAAGTTTTAGCGTTACTAAGGAATGTTGGAGGATTTATTTTCTTTTTTATTTAATGAAATTCTTTTTAATGCTTTAGCTGAAGTTATGTTATTTTTGTTTCAGTTTTTTATTGTAATTTTCACGTTTTTCTGCATGTTCAGCGTTTTAAAATTATTTTAATTTTTTCTCTATTTATTTGTAACTTTAAAAAATATATATATTTTAGGACTCAAAGGTTTTACTAATAAAATTTTATAACTAATTTTTTTTAAATCACATTTTATTTAAAAAATCAATTTGATAATGATTAAAATTAGTATGAAAATAAACATGGAAATTGATATGAAGATTAACATGGAAATTGAAATGAAGATTAACATGGAAATTGAAATGAAGATTAACATGGAAATTGAGATGAAGATTAATTTTTTTCTCTACTTCATTTCAATTTTAATTTTTATGTCAAGCGGAGAAAGAAAAGAAAATTAACAATTAAAATGGAAATTTTCAGAAAATAAATTAATTTGATAAAATTGTTTTTTAGAAAAAAAAATTGTTCTGCGAAAAAAATTAATGTAGTTTACGAAAATTAAAGTTCATAAAATATTTTTTTCAGAACCTTTTACAGAATCTTTTACCAGAAACTAATAAATATTTTTCAATTCAAACACTCATGAAATATCTTTCAAATCTAGAGAGCATGGAATATTTTTCATATCTAGAAAGTCGTAAAAATTATATTTATATATACAGTCAAACCTCGTTAATGAGTTACTCTTGAGAGAGTAAAAACATGACTTAGTAAGCGGAGTGACTCGTTAAACGGAGTAAGTCTAACTGTGCCAATTCCTGCCTGAGGAAAATTGGGACTTCCAAAAAGTGACCCGGTAAGAGGAGTGACCGTTTAACCGGGTGACGCACTAACGAGGTTTGACTGTAAATAAATATATTTTTAAATTTGGATTTGTGAAAAGTTTTTAAATTTCATAACATTGCATAGGTGGTTTACTTATTCATCACCATTAGAAAATACTTAAATTTCTCAAACTCTAGTGAAATGATTGCATTATTACGTGATTGCCAACATAGATAATATTGAACTTTTATTATCGATTGGATTTAAATGATGTGTTCTCTTAATGAGTAATGATTTTTTTTTTTGTCATTGCAGAAGAGAGCAGGTATCGCACAGCTTACGCGTGCGAAGGCAGGCAGTTGAGAATCTCCTGCGAGCAACCGAACACAATCATCCACCTGCTCAGAGCTAATTACGGTAGATTTAGCATCAGTATCTGTAACGAACACGGCAACTTGGACTGGAGCGTCGACTGTACGTCTGCCGCTTCCTTTTTTGTCATCAAGGAGACGTAAGTATTCTAATAATATGATAGGGGGAAAAAACAGCCCAAACCTATTAGTCACAAAAACCTTTTTCTTATGCGTGGTATGTCTATTGGAAATCGATCTTGGATAGATTAATCAATAAAATAATTACTTTTAATCTCTTTTCTGTGGGGCTCGTAAAAGTAACGAGAACGATGTCACAGCATCATGTACTATGCAACATCTGAGCTTCTTTACATACTGCGTTAAAAAAAAAATTCAATTTTTTTTACACTTACGGTATTTCATATATACTGATATAAGATCATATTCGGTGAGTGATTGGTATAGGGTTGTTTGACAAGGTTTTCTAAGGCAGCGCTTGGGGGAATCCGAGTGAAATGGTTTGAAAATTCGTAGAATATTTTTAAAATTTGTATGAACTTTTATCATTTATCTAGTTTAGAAACGGTTTGAAAGTTATAAAGTCCTTAAGGTGTTCGAGAGTTATCTTGTTTTGAACACCTGGTTTTTGCATCTTTTCCAATGTAAAATTTCAACGTGATTTGGGACAGTAGGACTTCTCTTTGTGATGTAAGGAATTCCATATTACAGAATCTTCAAGATTACGGATCCACTTTTGTTTATTTCCAAATTTTTCGAATTTAAAGCAGTAATATGCCGCTTTGAGCAGTCTGATTGATATTTTCCTTTGAAAAAAAAATTAATAAAGCAATACATATGTATATAGTAACAAATAAGTTAATTTTTAACTATAATTTCTAATTTACTTATCATAACTAGTTATTCATAGGAAAAAAGAGAAAAAAAATCCTTATTCTTTAAACACTTTTTTGCTGTCGTTGGTCGGATCCGGTATATAACTTCAGAGTTTTCATAGAACATTGATCCTTTGTAAGGGATCCCTGGAACAACTAGTTGTCTAAAAGAAAAAAATTATGTGGTTTTGGATAAATTTAGACGTGTTTGCAAATCTCCATGCTTAACTGCACATTTCAGTTATTCCGATTCGTATCCGTGCTGCGCAACAACAGGCTGTGTCAGAAATTCAAAATTTTGAATTCAGTGGTCCGTGGGATTCAAAATTTTGAATTTATAAGTTTTCGAGGATTCAGGATTGGTATAGTGGTCTCAAATTTACGACTTCGATTCCTCTTGAGGCCTGAAAATTTCCCGACTACTGCCCTAAAATGCATGTATATTATTTCAAGGATTCTTCAGATTATGTGGATGTCATTTCTCTCAAGGATTCTTCAGATTATGGATATCATTTCTCAAGAATTCTCCAGATTATGGATATCATTTCTCAAGAATTCTCCAGATTATCGATATCATTTCTCAAGAATTCTCCAGATTATGGATATCATTTCTCAAGAATTCTCCAGATTATGAATTATTTCTCAGGGCCAAAAGGTTAAGGAAACTCTATTGGATTTAGATCAAAACTGGACAATGGTTTTACACTATAAACTAAACTATTTCCTAGTACCTGAAGTAGTGTTTATACGGTTTTAGATTCGAATGTACGGATTCTTGAACCAATACGACTCTCTAATACGCTATATATCAGTCAACGAGATGAGGAAAGGATTCATCCATTCAAAAACTAACTATATTTTGCCTGCTAGGTTCCCGCTTGTGTCGGTCTCAGCACAAAATCCTATTCGCTCTCTTATGGTTAACAATTCGAGTCCTAAATTCTTTTCCGATGCAAATTGAATGACTTTTTGAATAAAATTGAGTCTCCTCCAATCCTCGTTCAGTTGTAAGATTGTCTTATGTATATATTCCGATTTTCGTCTTTCTTAATCTTTCCCGTCCCAAAATCTTGAAATTTCCGTCTTTTCAACGAAAGTAATTACGGTTTTAATTCTACGAAATTCGCTGCGTGTTATTTTATCATTATTTATACAATTTTTCCTCGGAAAAAATAAGTAGTCATTTCCGTGAAGGCTAATTAAAAATTTGGATGAATTTAATCCATTTCAAGTTATATTTATCTTAGTGTTGTTTGTTTTTCTTCTGTTTTAATGTTTATTGTATCGAGGAATTTTTCCTCTCGGTGGATTTCTTGAGACGGTGGATTTCAAAAAGTCTCCCCTTGATTGTGCTTAATTTTATTTAAATATTAACTGAGAATTTTACTGATTTTTCTTGCGGGAATTCAGTTTTTAATGATTCCCGGAAGAAAACTTGCCTTGAAGGTAGGTGTCAAATGTTGCTTATAATTATGAGTCTCACCTTAAGAACTTGAAATAATTCTTAGAATTAAAACTTTTCTAAGAACAGATTAATTCAGATAAAAATTAAAAAAAAAATGTATTATATTCCAATTATAATGTCTTTATTCTTCATTTTTTGGTCTCTTGTGGGATTGAGTTTAATTCAATTTATGGTTTTCGTCTAGAATTTTTTACTTGTTCTAGATTTTAGATAGTTAATTTTGTACTAAATTTAGATTATTGTGATAATGTTACCAAATTTCCAGCTCGCAAAGTACATACACCTATGGGTGACTATATATATTTAAAACAACGGTTTTGTCCAGCCAGTCTTCGCTTGGTTTGCGCTTGACGGGAGATATTATTTGGATTTGGATAAGAGATTTGTCCAAAGTCCAATTTTCAGAAAGGGTTCGAGCTTTGGCTGACCAGTTAGCAGGATCAGAACGAAATTTCGACTAGAAAAACGTCGTTTGATGTGCTGGTGTAAGACGGTCCGGTAGGCACCAAATCAATTTTTTTCATCGCCAACGTGTGATACATGTGTGCATATAATAGCTGTATTAGATTAGCTCGATGTGATGAGAGAGAGAAAAAACTTTTTATATAAGAATATAGACATATATACATTTATATATATATCGTTTTTCCGACATGTTTGGGGAAAAAAAATGATCACTGCATCGTGATTGTGGTTTGATTGGTTGCCATAGCTAACGTGAACGTAATTATCACGGAAAAACACGCCAACGTGGCCATGATGCATGAATGCATGAACACACCCCTGTCCCACCCCTAAGGCGATGACCTCGAATCATGTCTTTCGTTAACGGACTTTGGCTAGAGATTTCCGGCCACTTCGCGAACTGTCTGGCCAAAGCTCGAAATTCAGAAATTGGGAGGGTCAATATTCAACGAAATCGAGCTATCCAATGACATACGCACGTGTTTCGTAACTCTGTTATTGATTAATGTTTCGGTTTTCACGAACTAGGTCATTATGACATCTCTGTTATGCACATGGCGGTTTTTAACGATTGATTTGTTTTTTTAACAGGTGTGGGTTGAAGAACAATTGTAGTCTTTCAGCTTCTCCTGCCTTATTCGGTGATCCTTGTCCCGGTACGCCTAAATACCTAGAAGCACATTATCAATGCGTACCAGGTAAATATTACACAATGATATTATCCGTGTGAACACTTTTATACAAATCTTACAATAGAAAAATCAAGAGATTTTGCATTGAAATTATGATTTCTTTTTTGTTCCAGAAAAACCATCGGGTACACCGATAACCAGTACTGTAGCTAGCACTAGTTCAACGACTTCGACAAGCAGGCCTCCCATAATCATTCCCGTGACAAGGAACGTCAGGCCATACATTCCCGTGATGGTCACCGACAACTTATTCTTCAGCTCTTCGACGACGACCACGACAACGACGACTACGACGACCCAGCTGGCGTCGTCACCTTCGTCGTCTCCATCGTCTCATCTGTCGCCCGTCGACGACCGACACCGTGAGGAACAACACGTCACTACAGTTCCGCCGCAACCAATGTCGAATGTCAATGCCAGCCAGCCGGGAGTGATGGTGACCAGAGCTTACAAGGACATTTTCGCCGGTGGGATGTCGTGGACGTCCACGTCAGGTACGGGAAAAAAATCTCGGTTATTACTATCAAACTCGGTTGTAATGACATCTCCATGGCCCCCAAATCCTGTAGCAGGCCCCCTAGGTCAGACTTTTAACGGGCCCTTTTTGTAGTTAATTTATAGCGTGAAAAAGCAAAAAAAATGATAACCGTCCTAAAGCCCTGTCAGCCCCCATTATGCGGGGGCCATGGACATCTTGGCTATAGTTTGCCTAGATTTTTTTTGCCTTTCCCTACTATTTTCCTATAAAAATGCCCTTCTTTGTCAGTGAAGATCATTTCAATTCCTAATCTTCACTAGAATCGAGGATGTAGGTAATTTACATATTTATAAATTGTGCTTTATTGAATATGGCTATTTATCTCGCGTAATTGTCATGTTCAATTCTCCCCCAGTGGAATAATTTCAGCAAACTTGCTGCACTATATTTCTCGCCAAGAGTTGGTTATAAGCAATATTAGGCGATTTCGCAGACAATTGGCAATATGGTTGGCGAGAATCTGATATCACGCATTAATTTTTGTCGCATTTTTTTTTCTTGGTATAATATGGCCACAAAAATCAAATTAAAACCTCATAAACAGTATTTCATTGAATTTGATTATATTTTTCGTAAAAAAAAAAAAAGTCTTGAAAACTTCAACCTTGGTTATGTTAAAGCCAGGGAACTAAATTAGCCGATTCACACCGGCTGAAGTCCGAAATTCTGTAGAAATTCGAACATTGGCCGAAAATTTTTTTGAAGAACTTTGTAATATTGATATCGGTTCTCTATAAAATATCGATATTCCGATTCCTTTGATCGTTAGGGTTGACATAGCAGACTATAATTTTAACGCTGACCATGAGAGTATAATTTTATCACAAAAAAAAAACCAACTTTGCGATGACCCTGAATCATGCCTTTTCTTTAGCCAGGGATCTCGAACCACTTCACGAACAAGCCGGGCCAACTGGGCAATTTGGTGGTTCGCCGTGACAGTTATAACGAGAAAATTATGTGGAATCTTTGTTATATATAACAGAGCTTGACTATATTTTTATACTCAAAGATATCATTTGAGAGAATATTTCAAAACCTTGCAAAAACGTCGCCATTCGTGTAATGCCGGTATTCAAATCGACCATCACCTCGTTATAACGGATAATGAGTTCCATCGTGGAAAAGCGGTGTAGATGTCACAATATTACACCAATACCGACTCGAAAATCGATAAGCCTCACTTAAATGTCTCAGTATCGCACGACACGCGATCTCTTCGTTATTAAAAGACTTTTCGCTTGCAAGAAATATCAAAAGGAGAGAAAAAAAAAAAATTAAATGGCGGTCGGCCACCCTCGTAGCTGCTCCATTAGGCATCGCCATCATCTCCCGTCCTTTCTTATGGCCTCTGAAAAGAGTATTTATCTACGAAACGGTTTGGGGGTAATTAAAACTGGATGAGAGAAGAAGAAGAGGGGGACCCCCTTCTCCACCTCAGTTTCTTGTATGAGGCAATTAAATGGAACTTTGTTATCTTTATGACATTCTGTCCACCGTTAGATTGGAATTAATGAACGTCATCGACTCCATTTCCCTCTCTCTTCACCGATACTTATAATAATTACTTCGATATAGCGCGAAACTTGGTCTCTATACAAAGGTTTTTTTTTTTTTTTCCAAATATATATCCATCTTTTCTGAATGTCTTCGCCTAGCACACATATCATACTGATGGCGTGCGGAAGCCACGGACAATTAGGATTGATCCATCCCGCTTCTCAACCATGCTGGCACACGCTCTATTATTATTATTATTATCATTATATTTGTGTGTGAAGGTACCTTCATTAAAAGCGGATACGCTTTTCCGAGATATTATGAGTCAGATCTTTTTTATTATTATGCTTTCTTTCCCAACTCTGACTGAATATGAAGTGTCTGACGCACTTATTAGACGCCAACGTCATAAACCTCAGTAAGGGACGTGGTCTTCAAAGTAGAAATGTTTTTTCTCTAATATTAAATTACTCGGTTGCGTTTGAGGTAACCGAAGAAAAGTGCGACGTTCTAATTGGTGCTCGTTATAATTATTATATCGTTTTATTTCTCCTCCTCTTCCATCCGGGATCCGTGGATTCTGAAGAAATTCATTTGAGGTTAAAGCTACAGGTGGAGGAACCATCTATAATTTATACTTGTGGAGCCTCTGAAACGGATATATACAGGGTGATCATAAAATAACTTTGCTGATATACGAGCACTTAATGAGCGCAAAAAGCAACGAATTTGGATGAAATTCAAGTTCAGAGTATGCGCCCGAGGATGTGGGAAAAATGAAACCCTTTCGGTAACGGCCACAATGAAAAAAGTTCCGAAAAATTCGATGGCAAAATCAACTTTTATGCATTGCGAAATGATCAGCGTATCAAAAAAAACATAAATGGCGCTAGAATGGTACCTGTAGCTCAATAAATGCGGGCACCCGATGCAGACAACGACAAATCTGACCAGGGCTTTGTTGCGCTAGGCTAGAAGCTCGGTCTGGGAATTTCCTCGAATCAGCGGATGTCCCTCATCGAGCGTCTAGCGTATTACCAACCTCTTGGTAACCAAGGGGTTGGTATGCCCACATTTATGGTGCTACAGGTAGCCTTCCCACGTCATTTACGTTTTCTTGATACGCTGATTATTTTGCAATGCACAAAAGTCGGTGTCGCTATTCGAATTTTTCGAACTTTTCTTCGTTGTGACCGTAACCGCAAGAGCTAGGGTTTCATTTTTTTGGTTTTTTACATCCTCGAGCGCATACTCTGCAACGCCTATACCTCAAATTACATCAAAATTCGTTGATTTTGACTACCATTAGGGGCTCGTATATGGGCAAAGCTATTTTGTGGCCACTGTTACATATGTATCGTTTTGTGATAACGTATTGGCAACAACGGACAAGCGTGAGCTGTTTGCTCTTTGATTTGATTCTGTTTCTCGTGGACATTAAAGTCGGTCACATTTCTTTACGGCTGTTGCGTTTAATGTAGTTTCGGGATAAAGCGTATTATGCTATCTTTTGTGAATTCTAGTTCTCTTTCAGTCTGACCCGTCAAGAGGCATTTAAACCACCCAGTAATTGCCGATCAAATGAAACTTGCTCGAGTGGATTTATTAAGACCCACAAAAAAATATTAGGCTGTATTCAACAAAGCTATCCATTAGTAAGCCAGGATGGTATTCAAATGCAGCATTCAACTGCTTAAGGAAAAGGCAGACACCATCCATCAATATTGACTTGATTCACGACAAGAGCAAGCACATTGGGCAACATGTGAAAACCCTCATTCGGCTTGATTTCGCTTGATGCGATTTTGCCGACTTCTTGTCGTTGCAGATGCTTTCGAACGGATATGGTATTATTTTCTGCATTACTCATCTTATGGGCCCCGATCTGACACCATGTGACAATCAATCTTACTCTGTGACTTTTAATAAGAGCTATAAAGAGACGTGATGCATGACAATTCTCGTCCTGATTCACACTTCTGAAAAGCATGGTGGGTCACTTAGTCATGATGGCTTTATACAGCTTGCTTACCTTGTTATTGTAGCGGACCAAACTAAATCCTTGTAGTTGCCTTTTCTTTTAAAGAATAGGGTTTTCCCCGTCTTCCTTAGTGAACACAAGCACATTTTTTAGCTTCTTTTGGAGAATCTTCAGTTTCTTAAATATTGATCTTTAGCCTGTTAATACTTCTTTAGCCCCTTAATTCTTCTTTAGCCTCTTAATTCTTCTTCAGTTTACAAGCTTCTTCTTTTCCTTCTTTAAGATAATTTTACTTTTTGTAGATAGTTCTTTTACTTTTTAATTCTTCTTTAACCTCTTAAAGATGATTCTTTTGCTTCTTGAAGATGATTCTTTTGCTCCTTGAAGGAAGATGATTCTTTTGCTTCTTGAAGGAAGATGATTCTTTTGCTTCTTGAATCTTTTTCAGCCAGATTCCTCTTCAGCATCTATTCTTTTCCAGTTTCGGAAAAATTCTTCAGTTTCTGAAAAATACCTTAGTTTCTGAAAAATACTTCAGTTTCTGAAAAATTCTTCTTCAGTTTTTCAGATTATTCTCCTGATTTTTAATTTTACTGCTGCTACTAAATTTTTGCTTGGTTTCCTAACTCTTCCTTTGTATCTTAATTCCTCCTTTGTTTAATTAATTCTTCTTTAGTTTCTCCCAAATTCTCATGCATATTATTACATATACTATATCTAGTATAAAAAATAGAAGAACATAATCCACTGTTTCTCAGAAAACCGCCCCCCCCCTTAATAGAGGTTTATTATATGAATGTATAAGGAGGGGGGGGGGGGTTCTCTAGATCGGAGCAAAATTGCTTAAAGAAAGGCTTTACTATATGCTCAATCATTTAACACCTAAAAAGTTGATAATGACAACACATTAGTGGAGTGGTCAAATATTCATTCGAAGATAACTTTTCAATTTCCCAAAAATAATTCTCAAAAAACTCCACCATTCCTGATAATACCAATTTTTCCCATTTTCATGGTTGAAAAGTTCATTTAAAATTACTGGAAGAATATTTCGTATTTCGAGAGGGAAAAAGGAAAATAAAATATTTTCCAGGCAGGAAAAACTTCAAGATGATTTATGACTGACCAGGGATATCTTGTGAAATATTTCTCTCGCTGTTCCTCTCCCTCTCATGGTGTGTAGGTGTTCTGTTCTTCATCTCATTCTTCAATTTTTTTTTTCTGGTTTTTTTTTCTACATTTCCAAGAATTTTCGGAACTTGAAAATATAAGAATCCTTTTATGTTTCTGTCACGTTTTTCTTCTCTTCGGAAATGGATACATATTTCTTAATATTGTTCTCTTTCTTCTGGCATAATGAGATTTTTCTCCCTAAGATTGTTTCACATTCATTTCCAATGGACGATGAATAACCTAAAGATAAGATGATGTATAAAATTTTTCGATTTCTTTTGTATCATCCGAGTGTAATTTCTGATTTTTTTTTTATTTGTTCCAATTTTTTATTTATGATAATTTTATTTCAGCAGAACCGTCTACGGTCCATTTATCTCGATGGAGTCCTGGAAACAGTCAAGAAGACGAAGAACCTCAAGTTGGCGTCTGGTGCAGTCCTATCATGTCCAGGGGTCTCTATTGGAATTGGACGAGGGGTGGACACATTGCAGTTCATAGGTGTCCTAACGGCGGAATTGGTAAGATAATATACAGAATATTTATATTGATATTTTTCATTACATCGAGGACACCAGAATATTTACACCAGGGCTGGGCAAATCCCAGGAGGTCCAGGTCCCTATAGCGATTGAAAAATTGGTATTAACACCTAAAATCTTCTTTGTATAATTGCTAAATTGCAGGCTGAGAGTAGCACCAAATGCTTGGAATCTGTAGAAACATGAAAGATGGACACTATGCTCTGATCTATGATAATCTATTTTTTTTGGCGACTAGATTTTTTTGTGATTTGTCCAGCCCTGGTTTATACACAGAGCTTGTACATAAGCGGATACAATCTATTTGAATGGGTAGAGGAGTCACCGATAATGCCCATAGTGAACGAGGGGGGGGGGGGAGGAGGAGGTTCCACCTCCTCACTACCACCTATGCCGATAATACAAATAATAATAGTGACGAGATGGGAGTGATCGCTCTCATCACCCAACCCGATATTCACCTATGACCGGGGTTCTCAAAGTGTGTGTCGTGGCTCGTGGGGGGCGGTGTGATGAGTGTCTGTTCCGTGCTTTAGAAATTTTTTTGTCAGGCTACTCTGGGGAGTGGCAGGTAAAAGTTGACCAAGGCAAAGAAGCCGTAGATGAAAAATGTATGGGGACCACTTGCTCGCCCATGGGTTGCTTGTTTCCTGGACTGTCGGGGAAAATTATATAAATTAGAAAATGGTGGGAAAATGTAAAAGTCGAACTCGAGGGGCCCGAATGCAAATTCTTGCACGGGGCACAGGAGTGGCTGGTTACGGTATTGCATATGGTCATTTGTTCAATCACGCAGTCACGAAATCTCACATTGGTCTCTTGGCCCCTCACGCGGCCACTCAATTGACCACTTATACTCACTCACTTGGTCACTCATACGGTCACTGAGCCAACTATATGATCACTCATCCAATCACTTGGTTGCTCATCCAATCAGTTATTCATACGTTCAGGGCAGGCAAAAGGAGGCGAAATTTCCGGATCCCGGCAAAAGTCAGAGAAATATACAAATATTTGCCAAAAGGAAAAAAAAAAAAAATCATAAAGGGAAAAAAATAAAACGCGAAAAACATTTCGAAATTCAAGATTCTGTAAATCACATTTTCTTCTTCACGGGGGTTGTGGCCGGATAATTTATTCCTGCTTCTGTCAAGAAAAGTCAGGAAAATGCTTAAACAGATTTCTGTGAGAACCCCGGTACACCAAAAAAATTGTAAAAATACCGAAAAAGAACGAAATTCGTGCCCCACGTGTCCTCAAGATTTTTTTACCCTAATATTATTTACGAGAAATTCTTAAAGCTAATGCCGAGATCAGAAACCGCATTATATACTGAAACACTCGAAACCAGTTTTTGTTTTATTTTTTTTCCAAGATGAGACTGAAACAAGTTATGTCCTCTCCTTCAAGGTTTTCTTAGCTACTCTCTACTACTTCTTTTCTTCATCAAAAAATACATTTTCTTATTATAACCCTTTCTTGAGAGCCGGTGCCACCACGTAATTTATTGGATACAGAATAGGCACGACTGCTGATACGCACGAATTCTTCACGATGTATGTATTATTATCGTTATTCAGTTTTCTGTGGTATTTGTACCTATTTCTTTTCCCCCACCGTGGTTTAGTGCGTGAACTAACAGTAATGAAATTTCAGCGTCTGATTAGTGAGATTAAGAAAAATAGAAGAAAAAAAGAATGGACAGCGAAAAATGTTCTCGTCAATTAGTGGATCGTGCCGCTTCTAACATGAATCCGTGATATTCCGTTCCGAAACGAGCGAGGAAAATAGTCTGATTTTGGTGTCAGTACGAACAAGCTGAAGGTACGAAGTGTACGTACATTGGGTAGAAAAAATATGTATAATACGTGAACGTGTGTGAAATTAATAGAATTTTTTTTTTTTTTGGTCCTTGATTAATTGTGTGGCTTAAAAAAATGGAAATTATACCGAGTGAAACATTCACGAGGCGCTTGAAATCTCATACGTGCAACAGGGGTCATAAATAGCATGAATGTCTTGTGGTACACGAATACGCGTGATGATTATTGTGAGGTGGTGTCTTAAAAATTTTAGTCAGTTTTTTTTCTGTGCGATCGCGACTAGTACGAATCGGAGTCAATGTTGCGCGCAATCACTAAAAGATGCTTAATTAATCACTGACTATTGGCTCGCATTGTTCACGGTGCGTCAAAACTTAAAATATAATTAAAAAGGAATACATAAAAGATGACAAAACATCGCAGTTTGCACGAATGCGATTAGATTGAGATAGGATTTATTTTTTAGTGGGAAAAAATTTAGTTCCAAAAGTCACCGATAGAGGATGATGGGACGAAATATTCGAAACAGATTTATGCAAATCAGGTCGTCAGTAAGTTCGATGGATGCACGTGAATTCTTTCATTCGATGCCGACAACCTGATTTGCATGATTATCTTCATACAATGCATGTCAGTCATTTATTGTCGACTTCTTTTGGAACTGGTTTTCCTTATTGAAGAAATCGTATCTCCGTCTACTCTCGTTTGTACATTAATTTTTACATTTTTAACTTTTGACGCTTTCTATCTACCAATTCGAAATCAAAACTCAGTGAGTTCAGTACTTGTAGTAATTTTACCGCAAGGTATGGGGCCGACAGCCTCCAGCCCGGAGGGAAAAGATGATTATTGTCTCTTTTTCGCACTATAATTACACTATAGTAGAAACCGTGGAAAATCTGACTTAGAGGTTCGCCAAAGATCTTAGCTTAGAACCCCTGCTACAGAATCTGAGGCCACGGACAGCACACAGATACACTTTAAAAAATAGCATCATTCTTCTGTTCTATTTGGTTCGGGAACACTTTCACAATGTGTCTCCCTATGCCCATCGGAAAGGCGTACATTGCACTTCCAGTGACTGCATTTATCCTTCAGACATACAAATAATGTGCGAGGACTCTTTCCTTTTCGTATTCCCAGAAATAATCTAGCGTTGTTGAATCTTAGGAGTGAAATGGACAAACCACCAAAGCAAGAAAATATCATAATTCTGAAAAAGTTTACAGGATTCTTTCTGCTGGAATGAGATGTTACCCACCAACTAAACTCTCTTGCTCCTCTAAGATGCCGAAATTCAACAATTGCCTACATTCACAGTTACTGCACACCTCATCCTACTAAGAGAAACAGGAACTAACAATCAATTTTTACATGCAAAACGTACACACCGTACCACAACTTTTTGCTTCATTTGAGGTCTTTCGTGTAGAAACTCGCAGATTTTCAAGCAATCCGCACGTCACTGTCCAACGGTCCATGGCATAATAAACGCCTACGTACCACTTCTAAACGGATGCAGGCATACCAAGCATTGTGACAGGATAGTCGATTCAAATTGGTACATACAACACTCGCCACGGTGTAGTTTTTCGATCCTTTTTTGAAACTTCTCGTTAGTTCGAATGCCTAGTTTATTCTTAGAACTGCTAAGACGAGGTACATATTTAGCGTTAAAACCTAAGCTTAAGTTGTCGTTTCTCTGTTTTGTGTCTTCAACCATAAACGTCTTTGTTCTGGCTCACAGATGTTCAACCACTTGTTACCATCACTAACTATAAAGACACGACACAGAGAAAACAAGACCCTCTATCTCTATTTCTCGTGTAACATTGATCCGCTTTATGTCTTTTCTTTTCTCATGTCTAATGAATGCTCAGAGAACAAGGCAAGAAACAGCAGCGGCGCATCATTTCCCACGTGCTATAATATAACAACGTCTTGCTTCACCAATTCTTACTTTCGTTTCATTGTGTCCTGTATGTATTGTATGTGTGTGTGTGTGTATATCACCTTGTTGAGGTTATTACAATCGCTCTCTGATACTTCTTTATATTATTACATAGACACACACAAACACACAACATGTTCTAATGAAGAGTCGGAAAAAGAAACAGTGAAAGTGGTATTTTTTGTTTCCTTAGCGGGCATTCCACTGAAGAAGAAAATGACAGGTAGAATATTGAGGAAAAGAACAAAAATTAAGGTAGAAGAGGTAATAAGATGGAGCTGAGAGAGAGAGAGAGAGACAGAGTGAAAGATGCCATAGGCCCGGGCCCCGCCCAGCATCCGGTCCCAGGTTATTGCTGTATTTCCAGGCCTATACTACTGGATTCATTTATTTTTTGCTTTTGTATTTGTCCCTCTTACCTGGTTTTTCTTTTAAGTTGCAAATGATCTTTAAAAAACAACGGAATGTAAGAGCCATTTTTTTTTTTTTCTATTGTGGAATCACCCGAGCTGAAATCGTAATGATGATTACCTTCAGGAAACAAAGCCATAAAGAATTGACGGAATGGCTTCAAACAACTACCTTTTTTATATTTGCTTTGATTTTTGTTTTTTCGACTGACCAATTTGCAAGTTAGGGTGAAGTAGCGTATATGTGTAACAAAGGGACAGAGAAGTGAATGCTCATCATATATGTCTGTCTTTTTTTGGTCTTTGCATCACTGACGGTCTGTGTCGATGATTTCCCTTCTTTTTGCCGATGACTGTCCTGTATCCTTGGTTTTTAGTTGGAGGAAAGAATAGAGAAAAATAAAATAAGTTCGTGACGTTGGATCATTGCCGAGTATTGATGTATGTGTGTGATACATTTCCGTGCTGTATTGCGAAATTTTTTCGGGTATTTGTTCTTGTTAGAGACAATGTTAGGTCAGTGGATGTACCTACGCACGCTATTCAGAATGAGTTTTTCCAATTTGGAGGATGTTTGTTTTTAATTTTTCTCCGGTTCATTGACATGTCACAAGAGGACACGATGACCCGAGGCTGTTTCTCTTTTTTGTTGTTGGTAGAGTTGTCGAATATTCGATTCGTGTATATCATTTCCACAGTTGCTCATGTGAAATTTATATCTTTAAAAACATATTCTTATGTAAATACAGCTACAGTATCTTTAAAAAATGCACGTTTTTGTAATTTTACACATACGTGATGTCTACCGATAATTTTTTCCCGAAAACAAGTGAAGTTTTGAAACTACATCGGAAAAAATGCATAGCGTATATGGGTAATACTATGTTTTTGTGTTGTGCCGTTACGAATTTGTGGACCCTAAGCCAAAACAGTTTTTAAGGCCTATGATTTCATAAGTCCACATAATTTCGAGTAACCGAATTCCGCATCCAAAACGTATACATAATTACAGTATTTTCATAGATGCCAAAAAAAATACCTTAAAGAAAGCAATAACTTTAGAATTATTGAATAAATAATTTTAGAATTATTAAAAAAACAATTTTAGAATTATTAAAAAAACAATTTTAGAATTATTGAAAAAATAATTTTAGAATTATTGAAAAAAATGTTTTATAACTGATGAAAATATGCAATTAATGAAAAAATAGTTACGGAATTACTGAGAGAAATAATAGCAGAACTAGTGATAGAAATAATAGCAGAACTAGTGATAGAAATAATAGCAGAACTAGTGATAGAAATAATAGCAGAACTAGTGATAGAAATAATTGCAGAACTAGTGATAGAAATAATAGCAGAACTAGTGATAGAAATAATTGCAGAGCTAGTGATAGAAATAATTGCAGAACTAGTGATAGAAATAATAGAGCTTGAATTGAAAATAATTTCATAATTGTCAAGAGTATTTTCAGAATTGTTAAAAGTAATAAGTGCCATTAGAAAAAATTAAGAATTTTCGGAAGAAACACTCTCATAATTAATGAAAATTTAAATTAATAAATTAAAGAAAATTATTTCAAAATAAATAAAAATAAAAATTTAATGAAAGAAATATAAATTCAGAGTGTGTAAAAGTATTCAATAATTTAGGGAACCATGTTTAATAACTGCGAATGTCCCGGCAGCCTACAGACTTCGTAGAAACTCTAATTTGGCCTGCAAAGTCTGAAAATTTGAAGACCCCTGCCTTAAACACTGCGTTTATGCAAAAACACGAAGCTTCAAGAACAGCTCTCCAATAATTCCAGTCGAAACTGTTGTCAAGAATATCTGCTCCATTGAAAATCGTAATCCTTAAAGTATCTTGGTCTACGGAATTTCCAATAAAACATAATTCAACGTTTCAAAGTCAAGTAAGCCCTCTTGCAGCCTACTTTTTCGAAGCCCACCGTTTTTATCTTCCTGTATTTTTATCATTTTTTTTTTGTGTTATATTGCAATTCCTTTCTCTTTAGCTGGAAAAAAAATAATCATTCCGGGTGTCCGACACGATTACCTAAGAAAACCCCCTCTGGCGTTTCAGCTGGGAGAAGGGTACTCAATTCCCAAAGCTGCGGGAGCTGCCTTTGCCGCAACCGCGGGAATCTACGGGAGAATAGATGAAGTTCTGTTTGGATATTGAGGGGTGGAAAAAGACGAATATATTTTAATACGACTCCTGGAGGAGGAGGGGGGGGGTGGAGAAACGCATAAAAATCATCGAATTCCCCGCATTTTTATTATTATTCCCCCGCTCTTATCAAAGCACCCTCTTTGTTGTAGGGAGAGAGGAAAGAGAAAGAAAACTTTTCACATGTTAATCAGTGCCAGAAGGTAAAAACAGGGAGCTCGGATTCCCTACTGAGAATGTATTCATGGGCCTCGCTCACAAGGATTCGTCATTTTGAAAGATTCACCGTCTGAATCACCGATTTTTCAAATATCGCTGTTATTGTTTGTGTATTGTTTGACGTGATAAATACTTTTTTTTGTTGTTGTTGCTGGTGGAGTGGAAATATTACTTCAAAGAGTCAAAGTTTACGCTTACTTTATGAAGTGATTCTTACACTTACCACATGACCGCCATGATGTGTTGGTGGTTGAGAGGATTTGAAAACTATTTGATAAGTATTAGATATTTTTTATTGAATATTTAATGTATGTGCTTATCAATCAATAAGTCGTTATTGCATTGAAGTGGCACTTGATCAAGGCTCTACTTATCCGGTTCGAGTGGGGTCACTTTTAATGATTACCAAATAATGAAGCCTAAAATTCACACATCTTGCGTGTGAAAAATGTTTTGATGGTTGTCAAACATTGGCTGCTGCTGTTCAATGAATTTACTTGGTGTGTGTTTGATTACCATTTCCCCGTCGGTTTACGGAAATTTCGCCTGCGACATTCCGCCCCAGCCATTTGGCCTACCTTTACCGTATGAGTGATCAATTGAAGAGATGATTGACTAAGTGAGTGGGTGGCGACAGTAGGAGTGAGTGGCAGGTGTGGTCGTATGAGTGACCAAGGGAATGGGATCACTCATACGGCCACTAACTTGATCACCAATGCGGTCACTTATGTGGTCAGGCACTTGGCCACTTATACAGTAACTGATACGGTAACTCACTCTCATATAGTCACTAACTTAACGACCATACAGTCACCCACACTTACTGATACAGTCACTCACACTGTCACTAACTCAATCATACAGTCACTCACCCACTTATATGGTCCCTCATGTGGTCACCCGCTCAATCGCTTGGTCATTCACACAGTCAGTCTCTTACTTGCTTGCTCACTCGATCTCTCATATATTCCAGGCAAGCGAAATGTCGGAGAGGCGAAATTTCCGGATCCCTTTCAAGAAGAAATCGCTAAACACCCCGGAAAATGTCATACTTATCTTCTCTTTTTTTTATTTTGTAAAATAGGTTTTCCCCGATTTTCAACAGGTGCAAAGCTAGGTCTGGCGGTAGCTATGAAAATGCGTTCCGTTAAGAAAGCAGATTTGAAAAATTATCCGTGATTGTCATTGTTAAAATGGAAAGATTTTAAGAAAGCGAGATATTTCGTCAACGTCTGTGCTAGGGTTAAGTGCGTATGGTGTTTTCTCTGCGGTGTCGGAAATGTTCTCGGTAGGATATGAGTCAGAGTTTCTTGGTGTCTGGTTCATTACAGAAAAGTCCACAGAATGTTTTTTGAACCAGGCAATAAGTGACCGACAGACCAGTCACGACCCAGACTCTGTCCCTCCCGGGATATAAACCTTTTACCCTTGCGGGTTGGGTCGCGGGCAATAAGTGACCAGCACCAGTAGGTTGAGTATTTTTATTTTTCCAGTTGGCACACTTTATGTGCCGCAGGTTGCTCAAGTGCTCTAAAACTGTGCCGTGGGTCACTCAAATGATCTGATGCCACAGGTCCCTCAAGTGATTTGGAAATGTGCCGTTGTGGCCGCTTGAGTGAACCGGAACAGTGCAGTGGGTAACTTGAGCGATGCGGAACTGCACCGCAGGCCACGCAAGTGCTCTGGAACTGTGTCACAGGTCACTTAATATGTAGCTGGTCATTCAAGCCATCTAATGACGTGCCGCTTACTTCATTCTTACAAAATTAAGTTTGAGTTCATGGATCACTTCAGATGACTCCGAGGGCCACTTTTGGCACGCGGGCCATAGGATGAGCATTTATGTTTTAGATAGAACAGGAACTAAAAATTCTCTAACCTTTTCAATCTTTAAAGCTTTGATATCCAGAGCCAAAAATCCACAGATTCCTTTTCTGGATACTATCCAAATTCGGCATAAATCTGGGTAAAATTTTGACGTGCTGTTCGTATTAAGGGTCATCACTCACTTCCGTATAAAAATTCATAGAAATTTCGAATTCAGATAATGTCCACTAAAGTCATTTAGAAAGCAAATTTGTCAACGAAAAGTTACACTGGAAAGTCCTAAAATTAACATCTTTTTCCCCTCGATTCTTTCAGATTTTTTTTTTTTGCCAAGCAGAACATTTGCTATGGGGATTCTAGTTTCCCAAAAGCAGAAGGAAGGGATGCCCTTATACGAAACCCAGATCACGTATAGTCCTATTTAACATGGCCCGGCGTTTGACTGTGAAACGTCTCCATTCCTACTCATTTACGTAACTGCAATTCGACCCTGAACAAACGTTTCTCAATCGTACGCATAGGCTGCACAGGATGACTTCACGCATCAGAATATATTTAAAAAAAGAGCCCAAGCAAAAAAGAACACAAACACACAAAAAAATAAAAAGAACCGCAGCCCCCGCAGGTTTTAATCAGAACTTTATATATCTTCCCGTCTCCTCTCGTTAACTCTATTTTCCCAAAATAAATAAAGTGAAAAATTTAGCGTAAACTTTATTCAATTAAACGCTACTAAAAAAAAAAAGGAAGAATAAGACGAATATATAAACTTCACGGTGAAAATAAAATGAAAAAATATATTCCGGCATAGCTTCTCGCCTAAACGCAAGCCTAAGATAATGTAATGATGTCACGCTGCATTTGTGGTAAGTCCCGGGACCGGGTAAACATTGCATTTGCAAATAGAACAGCATTTTCCTACTCTTTCATTATTTATTTTCATTTATTTTTTCCTCAGCTGCGATGTCGGCAGCGGCGACATAACTAACTTGACTCGAACCCGAAAATTCAATTATGCAAATTCTGTCCGGGCCTTTTATACGCTTTTTTATTCGGTTTTGGGGAAAAGATTTGACAAGTCATGGCGGAAAAGGCCCGCAGGAACATTGGGAAGGGCCCTTTTCTTTAACAGAAAAATCGTCTCTAAGAACGGAACTATTTTTATTTTTATCTCGTAAATGAATGAAATTTCAGGGTTTGATTCACATATAAAGGACTCTATTTGTCATTTGCACTATAAATAGGATGCATAAAAGAAGTAGGCTACTGTAAGAGTTCCTTTAATGCAGAGATTTTTGAACTGTTTGGCATTTTGTACCCTTGGAAATAAGATTAGCATTTGAAAAAGCTTGCCCGATCTGAAAAACATTGATGACAGTCTAAAGTGCCACGACAAAACGGTTTGGATTATTGTCCAAATTAATACTTTTAGCATAATTTTATTCTCAAAAGAACCTCTCGGCACACCACTTGAAAATCACTTTTGTTGTACATTATTTGCTCTCCAAAAAATTTGCTCTTACAGCTCTCACATAACTTTACGAGTCCTCTAAGAAAAGACATTGTACATAAATATTATCGAGATTTATATTTCAAATATGACGCATCATATGTAGAGAAAATATGTGGAAATTGTTATGAATATTTTTTTTACATTCATATAACAATTTTGGGAAAATGGAATTCTTACATTGATCAATAAATTTGGATAAATAAATTCCATGATTTTGGATAAATTTATTGATTTTAGATAAATCAATTCCATAATTTTGTATGAATCGATTTCATTATTTTTTATGAATCAGTCCCATAATTTTATATGGATTGAACCCATAATTTTTTGATCCATGAATTCGCAATTTAGGATATATTACCAAAATTTTGGATGAATTTAATAAATAAAATAAATCCCAAATATTTGCAATAAATCAATTCCACGATTTTGGATGGAATCAGTTCAATTTCAGATACAACAATATTCTACAACTTTGGATGCATCATTTCTATAATTTTGGAAAACCCATTTTTTATCTCTCAGTTTATCTTTTCTACAATTGTGGATCAGATCCACAATTTCAGATCCACTGACTTAATAATTTAGACACATCGAATCCACCCTTTTAAGTAAATCAATTCCACAACTTTTTTCCTGAATTCCCATGCGGAGATTCAAAAAGTTTATGAAACAGTTTAATCTACTTCTACTGAAAAAAATTGAGAGACGATAAAATTTTTTAACACCCCCCCCCCCATGAACATTATTCCCCCTTCTTCCACCCACTGAAAACAAAAATCACCCCAACCACATCGAAAATTTTAATAACATCAACTGAGTAGTTGATTCTCCTCATAAACTACATCGGTCGGAATAATTAACTGTCAGACAATCGCTAAAGAGACTCATTTACTTAGAAATTCACAGGAAAATTGCCAAGAACACTGATAAAAAAAAAAAAAAACAATTTCTTTTATCAGTTAATTTTTTTACAAATTTTATTTTTTCTTGGCATCGTATAACGCAAACCTGACACACCAGGCAGGCCATTTTAGCCTTTCTGATAACGAAATACTCTATACATAAAAAAATTCCTCAGAGGTCTAAAAAGAAAAATCCATTTCCATGGACAAACTTCTCAGGCGAGTTTTAGTTATGGGACTCCATTGTGTCGGAAAAACTTTAAAAAAATACGGTAAAAGAAAAATATTAAGAAAATGTGAAACGCTTCTGGAGAGGGTTATAGAGGCAGGTAGAGAAAAGAAAGAATCAATTTGTGCTGCAATTATATATGATTAGATCATACTTAGAAGTTACCATCAATTTCACAATTTCGGAAAAATTAATTTCGCACTATTCGATAAATCCATATCACATTGTTGGAAACATCAAGATCATAATTTTGAAATTTCACAATTTTGGAAAAATTATTTCACAATTTTGGAGAAATAAATTTTACAACTTTGGATAAATTAACATTTTGGATAAATTTATTACAAAAATTTGGAAAAATTAATTCAACATTTTCAATAAACTGATTGCAAAATTTTGGAAAAATTAATTCCACATTTTCAAAATAAATGTTCAAAAATTTTGCAATCAGTTTAGATTGCAAAATTTTGAAAAAAATTATTTCACAACTTTGGATAAATTAACTTCACAATTTTGGATAAATTAACTTCACAATTTTGGATAAATTAATTTCACGAATATGGAAAAATTAATTTCACATTTTGAATAAATTAATTTCACATTTTGAATAAATTAATTTCACATTTTGAATAAATTAATTTCACATTTCGAATAAATTAATTTCACATTTCAAATAAATTAATTTCACGAATTTGGAAAAATTAATTTCACGAATTTGGAAAAATTAATTTCACATTTTGAATAAATTGATTTCAAAATTTTGGATAAATCAGAAACTTTAATACATATCTGCGAACATAATCCCCCTTCTTCCAGTTGCTATAAAAACAAAAATCGCCAACCACATCGAAAACCTTAATGGTAACAACATCGGAGTAGTTGATTCTCTCATAAACTACATGCGTCGAAATAATTAACTGTCAGACAATCACTAAAAAGACTCATTTAGTTTGAAATGCACAGCAAAATTACCAAAAAGACTAGTGAAAGAAAAAAAAAAAATTTTTTTTCCCCCTTTTGGCATCGTATACACACATACCTGACACTCACCAGAAAGGCTATTTTAGCCTTTCTAATAACGTAACACATATAAAAAAAAATTCTAGAGAGGAAACCACAGGAAAAATTCATTCCCTTGGACAACTTCTCAGGCGAGTTTTTCTTATGGGAACCCATTGTCTCGATCGAAAAAAAAACGTTAAAGAAAAACCGAGTAAAAGAAGTAAGAAAATGCGAAACTGTTCTGGAAATAGGTGGATGATTAGAAGGTGGAAGAGGATAATAGAGGCCTATGGTGGATAGAGAAGAGAAAGGACCAATGTATTTGCTCATCTTTTTAGTATGATTAGATCAACGGGGGATCTCTCTTTTCTTGGCTTGGTCCCAGTATGTACGTATGTACTTTTTTTTAGTTCTGGTAGGAGAAAATACAGTATATATATATATATATATCCATCTCCTACCAACCTACCAGCTCCCGGTGGTACATCTATTTCGAAACGCAATTCTCTTTTACTAATAGGCGTTTCGATTTCTGTTAATGGCAAAGGTTTTAACACGCTCGCTCGTTATCCTGTTATCTAGTCGATAAAGTAGTGTGTGCTGTGCGTCCGGGAAAATAGGTACATATACTGGGAGATGGTGGAATTTGTGCTGAGAGAGAGAGAGAGAGAGATATGCATGGATGTACGCCATATTGGTTACGGGGGTAAAAATGGAAATCAATGCGGTAAAGCACTAAAACACTGTGGTATGTGGTCGGGTGTAGAAGTTTCGGTTTGGCGGTGGTGGTGGTGGTAATACCCACTCTTTCCTCTCTGTCGTTGTATGGGAATTTGTGTCTTCACGTGAAAGGCTTGTCCACGTCCGTCTCGCCCTTCTCGTATCCTCCAGCTTTTTAGTCCTGGAGGCTTGCTGAAGTTTTGTGATGTCTGAAAAGGTATGCGACATGATCGGGGGGGGGGGATAAGAGCGGCTTTTACCCTTCTTCAAACTGTTCCATCCCCCCCCCCCAGTTTTCACTTTTCTTGTTTTAGAATGAAGTGTCATCACTGATTTTCCATAACTCTCTCTCTGCTCGGGATATTTTACGTGCAGTAGCGGTGGTGATGATGATATTTAGTCGGTGGAAATTCAGTTTGGTGGTTAGAGGTTATTGGATTAGAAAAGAGTATTAGAGGGGTCCTTGGCTGTAATTACTTGCACGTGTTCTCCACCGATTTTAGATAGATATCCCCCTTAGGCCGTCCTTTTAGCGGCTCTAATATCTTCTGAGAGGTGGTTGGAAACTGTGGCTTAATTCAGTTTGGCGTCCTCTGTTCTTGGTTTTATCCTCTATCAGTCCTCTTATCTCATTTCCAAGTGCTCACGGGTAGTAAACCAATATTTTGAATATTTCTGTGGCGATCCCGCGTATTCCCGGATGAATTAAGTTGAATGTTTGATTGCTTGCGGATGAAGTTCGTTGTGAGAGAGAAATCGCGTTTATATTTGATATATTATTTATTATTACTAATATAGTGAAATCTGCCGTAACGGAATTCCCAGTTAGGGGACTCCTTTTGTCAATGGACACTGTTTTGAATTATGTCGATGTCCCCTCTCCCACAACTTATTTTACTGTCCATTAAAGGACAAAATTTTTGGTCCCATGGATGCTCGTTATCGAGAAACTAGAATTACAAAAAAGTTGTTCTCAGGAAGGTTATTTTCAAGTCCTTTTAAAGTTGTTAATTTTAACACAAAAAGTAGTTAAAATTTTTGTCGATTGAGGGCGCTACCAAAGGACAAATTATGCAGATATGCGATTAGTAAATGATTTCCGAATTTTCCTGTCTTGCGTAAGATTTTAATTGCGATGTTGCTGTTGGTGAAGTTGTATTATCTCAGCTACGAATCGCCGGCTGGAGCTTTACAAGTACAAATACAAACACAAAGGTCACAATTGCTCAACCAGGTGGCTGAAAAAAAAAAGATGCCCATAAAAACATGGATGCCAAAAAACAACCAAAATGCAGCGTATATCATCAGAAGAAAAAAATTAATCAATTATATATACACTGCAAAAAGAAAAAAAATCGTCGTTTTTTCTTCTAAGCAAGAATAGGTTCTTATCTTCTTGATTTATCCCACTATTGTTATTTTAGTTATTTTTAAACGGGTGAATTGTGTTTAGAATTCACGGCCCTTGAAGGTAATCCATTCCAGTTGTTAATAACCCTATTAACGGAAAACTCCCTGCAACACCACAACCTGGAATTGTCCGTTACCAATCCATACTGGTATCCCCTTGTCAAGGCAGTGACGGTGTATTAATTATGAATGTTTCAGATACAAAACACAGAAGCGATGGGAGAAAGGATCAGGTCCAATTACTCTTTGCCGGACAGGTGTGCAGCGCTTTCGTGAGAATATCTCTTACTAAAAACTCATCTTAGTTTCAAGTTTTATGAATTTTGTGAACCAGACGAATGTGTGGGACTACCTGGTCTTTTTTTGGTCGAAAACGTCTCGAGTACGTCTACCTCGGTTGTAACGACAGAATTTCTCGAAGTCTTTGTCGTTACAACCGAGTTGCACCGTATTATATGCGAACGTAATTTTCACTGATATGTATCATGATTTTTATTTTTCCAGGTCGAGCAAAATGGCGTTGCGATCTTCTCACCATACAGTGGACGCCCGATGCTCCAGATTTAAGTGACTGCACATCTTTGTGGGTCGACAATATCAAATACCGGGTGAGTGGATTTCATTTTAATGAACACTTCATCTATATAAATTTTAATTTTTTTGGAATCGGTTGTCAAATCAGCTGCGTACGCAGAAACGACTTCTTTGGGGGGGGGGGAGCACAAAAGTTTTGGCAGAGGCACAAGAACTCTTCCAGAATAATCTTGAGTTACTCATTTTCATAAAAGACATTTAAATCAACAGAAATTGATGAAAATGCCATGTAAAGTTGCGTTTTTCTTCGAAATTTTAATTTTTTCCCAAAATATCTAAAAATATTTCAAATTTTTGATGGTCTGCGAAAGGGGGCATGAACCTCGTACAACCTTACCCTGCGTATGGTTCCGTTCCAAATTTGCAAAGCAAAAATTTTCAATAGTTTTTGAAATGTTTCTACAGTGTTTTCCCTGTAGTAAACACGATGAAATGCTCGAAAAGCTGAGCAAGAATTATTAGTGATACACATACACAACAGCCATCATCTCTCGTGTACGTATTTCCAAAGGGTAATCCCGTTTTATCCGAGACATTATCTCCGGACGCCGGAGCCCCGGCCGACAGCTGTTGCAATTACTCCGGTTTCAACGACCTAATGGTTAACAGTAATAATAATTTACTGGCCCTGAATGGCGTGAGCCTTCTCTTTCCTCTCTGTCAACAGTGTATGTATGTAGGTATAGGGGAAGAGGAGGTTAGACATTAGTGGTACTCCATTTTCGTTCTCACCTCCTACTACTACACCTTCACCGAGAGAGGATGTTGTTACAGAACGTAATACTAGTTTAGTTCTAACGGGTTCGTATATAAGGACGGCACTTCGTCCTCCTTTCTATACATTGTAAGGATTGCTCTAATGCCACTGATAAGCTGTAATGGGGTGGGGGGGGCTGCGCACTGGCTGGCTTTACCCCGTGCTTTCCGTCCGCAATTACGGACGAAGGCTCGTCCACGTCGCGATTACAAGTGAGCGACCCGGACATCTCGATCAGCGGCTGTTGAGAAGAGTAAAAGGGGGGTTTTATTAGTGAGAGGTGATTGTTATTAAACTCCGTGTGACACCCGTTTTATGATGTTCATTGTCACCCTACTGGGCTCGTAAGCCATTGTTAGAACATGCTGTGCAATTTGCCTTTTCTCCTCACACAACACCACACATGCATACACTCTGTCTGAGAGGCTCGTTGTATAGTTTCCATCAACGTTGTCGCAGCCGTGCACTAATCATATAATGAGGATATCATACTCTACTTCATGTCCCACCTCCTTTAAGGCCAGATAATTGAATCAATCTAAAGATTTTTGGAGTACTTTAAATATCAGGTCTGATATTCATGATATCAAGATAAAATATTAACTGATATGTTTACAATAAGGCCGTCTTAACCCATTTAACTGGCATAGCAGTATCCCTAAACTCCCTGTAAAATGCCATATTCCTTTTTTTACGAAGCAGGCTTTCTTCTAATTTTCAGCTGGTGCAAAGTAAAGACAATAAGAAAATCTTTTTTCATTGAGAAATCAACTTCACAAAATATCTGGGCTTGTCATTGCTTAAGGCGTTAATAAAGGGCCTTAAATGTGATGAGATATCTTGTCAACGTTGTGGAAGGGTTAAGAATGGGCTCATTTTGGAACGATCATTAGGCTCCTTATTTAAAAAAAACGTTTAAGATGTTGAATTGGGTGTCGTGCTGGTTGGTGCTTCATGGCGCAGAGGTATCGACACCCGTTTGCTCAAGAGTCCGCAATACTATTAACTTTTTGTGGCGAATGTTCCCATTGGGGAAGATCAATTTTATTAATTGTGAATGAATTTTCTGTCGTCCATGAAAGCACTGTTTTTTTTTTTTTTCAATTCAAAGTGTGGCATTTTAAATTTAATTTAGAAAACAATTTCACTCACATTCAAAAACTTATGTCATAAATTTAGTTTTTCAAAATCACCGATTTTTGACAAAGAGTAAAATTTAATTTCTGTATTTATTTCTAATGTCGTTTTTATACATCTGCGCGGATCCAGAGCCCCTCGCAAGAGTCAAAAATGAGGAAAAAATTTCTCCGTTCCGTAAAATACGGAACGATTCAATGAAACAAATTGTGTCGGCATCGACTTCACTCACAGCTGATGATATCAGCCTCCACTCAATTCGAAGCTGAATTTTTCTGCCGCAGCTCCATTTGGAGCTGAATTTTTCTGCCTCGACTTTATTCGCAGCTAATAGTGTCTGCTTCAACCTCATTCTCATCTGAAGGTGTCTGCCTCTGCTCCATTCACTGCTGAAGATGACGTTCTCCGCTTCATTTGTAGATGGAGATATCGCCTCGGCTTCATTTGCCGCTGAGAGTGTCGTGCGTGGATCCGGGGAGGAGGGAATGATGGGGCAATCACCCCTCTCAAGTGCCAAAGTGAGAGAAAAATTTATCTGTCCCGTAAAATACGGGTTGAGTCAACGAACCTAAACAATAAATCGCCCCTCTCAATACATCACCCTAGATCCGCACCTGTTTCTATGGATATTTTAAATTTCAAATCCAGAAGTGAGTAACGAATACAAAAGTCACAGCAGCAAACTTTCCAACCAGTTGGCCGGGGAAAAAAAGCCATAAAAATATGGGTTTTTTTTTAATATTCATCACCCAAAACTAAGAGAAAAAAATAGCAAAACTTCCATTTTTTAAACTTTCAACCAACTTTTGAAACTAACTTTCATGGACAAACTAAATCATATGGGAGTTTCCCTCCCTCCCCTCCAACGTTTCGGTTTATATATCTTAACTGTAAGAAGAAAGTCAATCCGGATCTTAATACGACCTTAATACGGATCTTAATACGACCTGTAAAAAGAGTTGAGACGGTTAGGTAAACTTAACATTATTTAAGACAATAGTTTTGAGGTTTAATTTACATTCACCAGCCATCTCGGTGAGCCTCCTAATTTTCTCCGGCCTTTTAATTTTTTTTTTACATTTTTATCAGATCTTTTGGACCGTTTCTAGACACGTAACTGAAAAATATACTTCCCGGGTGTTTTAAAGATTCAAATTTTCTTGTTAAAAAGCAATCTAATCTCTTTATTTATCCATATAATGGGTTTTTAACCGTCTCCTATTACCGATGGTTAGGCTCTTCACGTGTTTCATGGGCGTCTAAATATTTTTTTAACGATTCTTTCCATGAAAAAGAAATAAAGATACTGAAGAAGAAATAAGCAGAACCAAGAAAACATCCATGAGGAATAGCCGTATTACGCCCGTCATATGGAGAAAAAGGTAGTTAGAAAACTGAATGAGTATGACCATCTTTCATGGGCGTTACTGACTTCTCCTCATCTTTTTCCTCTTAATGTGGGGGGGGGGGGTGTTTCTTCATTTCTTACTTCTTTCTTATTTACTTCTGTTATTGCGGTAATATGACAGAGAGAAATAGGCACATTTCCATGGAAAAAAAAAAAAGGTAAAAATCTGTGGGCCCTTATTTCCTCGTCTCCAAAAGATCTCGTCATTTTTCTATTTTTTTTTTCTTTCTTTTCATCTTATTTCTGTCAAGGATGTATTCTGATGCTTTTTTTTTCTTAGAAGAGAAAGTTTCTCTTCATCTCAGTTAATATATTGAAGGGAACCTTCTCATCTCTTTGCACAGTCAGCGAAAAAAAAACCAGCCATCTTCCTCCTACATAGCAGATTTTTGTCTTTTTATACTTTTATATGAAGATTCCAATATAAACCTAGGCAAATATTCATAGACTGCTCGGGATGAATGGTAACACGTGTTTGGGCATTTCCTTCTTTGACGTTGAACATATTACGAAATCTTCAGGGAAATGTTCTTCTACCTCTTTAAATGGGAAAATGCCTTTCTTGAGCGAAATATTCCAGAATATATTTTAGGTTGAAACCCATATCGTGCGGATCGAAAACGTGTCCTAGTGTTGTAGATTTCATTGGAGAAAATATTTGTTTTATCCCTATACATATATAATAGCTATGGAATTTTATGAAATGTAATCTTAACTAAACCATGACCCACCGAGCACAGAAATACCCTGGGAATCCCAACAACTCTGAGACAGTTGATATCAGTTATTATTAGGTTGAGGCCGTCCCTGGATGGCATAGTAACGAGGCCTACATTACAAACCCTACATTGATATGAGTACGGGAGAAATTTAGCTTTCCTTGATTGGTCGCAATGAGTGACGAAGAGAAGCAATACGTTACATTCGGCGGAGTTCATTGATGAAGGTAGAATGAATGACTATTCCTTATTTTACTTTTATGTATATCTTATTTCAAATTTAACCATCATTTCACTTGGTAATTCATCCCAAGAAAGTTCCTGCAACCAAACCAGAAAAAAAAAAAGAACGATAAGCAGAAGAAAAAAAATCGCTAATTTTAATTTCGTTTCAAATTTTGCCAAGAACATCGCCAATGGTGACAAATCACGACCAATCGCGACAATCTAAATTTCCTCTTTACTCGAATGAATGTAAAGTTAATTAAAATATTTCTACCCGGATGAGAGTCCATCCGTTAAAATTGGCTTATTTTATTTGAGTTTTATCTATGAATACATATTTTTTAATTTCTAAAATTGATAATCATGCACTAAAATATATCACATTTTTTTAATATTTCATAGATATCACGAGGAGATCCAGTGACCACATTAGCGGCGGAACTTGCCGTTATAACTAAAACTAAGACCTTGATGCCTGGGGACATCGTACACACGGCTGATATCCTGCACAGGTTGGTTGCCGAGATGGCCGAACGAGTGAGGGACATCGAAGACCCGTTGCATAGGCAGAGACTTTTACTGGCGCTCATGGAGGTCAGTATTTCTTTGATTCTGTTTAACCCTCAAAGCGAAGAATTACAACGGTATGCGTTGCAGTCTATAAGAAGTGAGAGTGTATGATATGAGTGTCCGTGCTGCCACCTATCTTTCAAAATGAGAGTGAGTGGATGTAAAGTGGCATTTGAAAGTAGAAATTCATCGACTAGTTAATCATTAACGCTTTAGGATTAACTAATCAAACTCCACATGAATGTTTAAACGAGAGGTGTATAATTTTTTGGTTTACTGAGCCACAATGGAATATGTAAAAACAGTTTTGGGCCGCACTTTAAGTGCAAAGTGTAAGTTTTTGGGGGGTTCCGCGGGGGGGTTGGTGCATGTCTGGTGTAGCAGTAGTAGGTAGGGGCTCGGGGATCCATGATGTTCTTAAGTCAACCACCTCGTTGGGCAATTTTCCTGTTGTGGCGTTGTATTTGTATTTGTATAAAAAATGAGCAAAGCTTTTCTTATTTTCTTTTCTGAGGTACTTGGAACCTACCAGTGACAGTACAAATATATTACATCAAATATTCATTTATGTAATTTTGATAGTGCTTCTCTATCAGCGGGTTGGACAACCCTGCTCCACATTAATTGATCAAAGCTTTGGAAATACTGATCATCCTACCAATGAATGAACCATCCTACCATCATAAACTAATTATCATACAAACGCATTTGCACGAATGTAAATACGTTTGTAATTCCTCATGAGGAATTGCATCAAAGAAAATATATTTAGAGAAAGACAATTTTTTGTTAAACTGAAATAGATTTAGCAATGTGGGTTGGACACCCCCTGGTCTTTAAACCTCCAGAATTACTGATTATCATACTTATCAACCAAACGCATTTACATCAGGAGTAATAACTAGAAGTATTGAGTTCAGGGAAATATATTCAAAGAAAGAACAGTTTTAGCTAAAATAGCATTATTTCATCAAAGAAGTTGTTATAATTTTGCTTAAAAACACCATAAAACAGAATGAATGAACCCGAAAAAACAAATCCTCGATAAAATATCGATTATATTATAATTATTTAATATTCAACGGCTGGCTTTGTGCGATCCTGTCAACTTCCTCGTTCAGCCCTGGAGCATTCGAAGCGAAATCGCGCATCGTCATGAAATTTTTTTTTTTGAATAAAATACATCATAAGGACAAAATCAAATTAACTATTTTCAATGGGAGAGGACGTTAATATAAACAAAGAAAAAAAGGTTAGATACACACAATAGAAGAAAAAAAAATCACATCATCACACATTGCCCCTGGAGAAAGAGAATATAAGGACCAACATGTAGCACATGAATTTTAAACGCCAAAAAATATCTCACTCGCAAACTTCATATGTATCAGCTTATGCTGATGATACTTCTCTCTCTTCACCATCTCCACCATCCACTTTACACCAATTCCAAAAAAAAAAAAAAAATGGGTGAAAATATTTTATATATAAATATTCCTAAAAATAAATCCCCTGTGGTCTTTCCACAGAGGAATTGACGCCTTTAGAGAATAGCGAAGAAAATTATGGATTTTTTTTTTTGGTATTATTTTCCTTGGAATATTTATTATTATTATTTTTTCGGCATCTCTCGAGGCTCCATGTTGAATTATACATGAAGAAAGCTTTGAGAAAATTTTCTTCAACGCGTCTCCTTTTATTCTTCTTTCTTACCAAAGACTTTCTTCATCCTTCCCTATTGAAGATGCTGTTTAATCTGTTTAAGCTGCTAAGTTTGTTTTGTATCTTCGTGGTTAATATGATCTTATCATACAGAGGACGTCCATTTTTTTTTTAAAATATTTCTTTTATTATTGATACATATTTATCCTTCCCATCTTCTATTATAAATGAGAAATTCGCTTATATCAATATAGAGAAATGTCTCTTGTTTGAGGGAGGAGTGGTGGGAAAGGATAAAGGGGAAAAATTTAGGGATGAAAATTTTATTATACAGCGTAATTTTCTATATCGGGCAAATCTTTGGAGCGAAATTCCGTCTTTTTTTTTTCATTCTTGTTTTATATAGAGGTATCTAGAGTGTTTATCACGTTACGTACTGGGATTTAGAATTTTTTTGAAAAGGTTTTTCTATAATAGACACGTGGAGAAATTCTTCGTTGAAGATTATGGAGTTTAGTTAGTGGAAGGATGATGGATGTGATTTTGTAAAAATATTATTGTTAAGATTTTAAGTGGTGGAAGAATGCCTTGGAGTATGTGGAAAAAGAAATTTTTGAGATACTTATTTAGTTTATATCAATATTTTAGTCATTAAATTTACAGAAATGCATTTTCTTATGCTGGGGTCATGAAAATATCAGGCTGAAATGGTCTGTGGGAATAAGAGTATCTTGTGGATTTGCTTCCATAAGCATTCCTTCTAGCTCTTTTTTTGTGGTCCACTCTTTGTGCCAATAATATGAAGTCCAAGGACATCCTGTGCCAATAAAATGGGGACCTTTATAAAATACTATTAGGGTGCGTAGGTAACAGAGCGTATGACATTTTAATGGTGAGCGGTTGATCTTAGCGGCATACTTCCAATTAGAAAAAGTATCCAAAAAACGTGTAGTACTCAGATATGTCATTCATGTCACGTGTCGTTGCAAAGCGGTTGTATAATTATTAAAATAAAAATGCTAAATTTTTATACGGACGTCTTGCACCCAAGAAGTCAGTTACAAAGTGTTTTCCCTTTCTCTCCTGATGCAAACAAAAAAAAATCCACGTTTCTAAGTGCAATATTCAATGAGATATTTGAATTCAAAAAAGCAGGAACGTTGGGGAAAAACAGCATTAATTGCGGGTAAAATAATTTTCTCGTTAACTATACACAACCCCTTGCACCATGAATGGGATATCTGAGTACTACACGTTATTTGGATAATTTTTTCTAATAGGAAGTATGAGTCTAGGATCAACGGTTCGCCAGTAAAATGTCATACGCCCTGTTACATATGCGACGTGTATAATGTAGCAATTCAGAAAAATATTTTTTTTTCTTATCCAAGTTCACTGGCTACTTTAAATCGCTCCAATAACTCTTGGTTACGATTTCGATCTTGGTACATTGGCTGATCGTCTAAACTAAATTAACTAAGCCAAATTACTAAAACACCGGTTACCGCTGTTTGGCGATTAGTGCGCGTGCGTACGTGTGTGCTTGTGCGTGCGTGTGCTTTTATCGCTTCACCCGATTTGGTGCTATTCGCTAGGGCATAGATAGCCATGTCAGCGCTAAGGGACTATGTATACAACAAACTGCTGTTTTGGCATATTCGGAAAATTGGCAACAAAAATGTAATTCGCGTATTGGAAACTCACTTGATTGGCTCGAGCCTCTTCCGCTTCTTAATGGTGCAATTTAAACTTACAAAGATAAAATCCTAGAATTAAAATATGTTACACACATGTATATATCTTCAGTCTTCACTTATAAAATCTCTCATGAAATGAGCAATGTGTCAGACAATACGCATATTTTGCTAAGGATAAACTCTTTGGTGGTGATTTGTTTTTGTTGCACGACACTCGTGTCGCAAAGTGTACTTGCATGCAAATATTGCAAAGCTTCCGATTAATCTAATTGAAGATTGGTTTTCAGACTGTGCTGGAAGTTTGCAGCAACTTGTTGGAGGATAGTCAGAGGCTCCCTTGGCACGATCTTAGCCAAGAGCAACAGCAGAAATCCGCCGCAGCATTATTGCGTAGCCAAGAGAGAAGTGGTTGGTTACTTGCGGAATCGCATCACTCTAGATATAGTATGCAGAGTGGTCAAGCTCATGTCCGTAAGTATTACTCATCTCATTGCGCTTGCCATTTATACTTAACCTTATCGATTGTGAAATTTCTATAAAATTCGTGTATAGTTATAGTAGCTAATTTTATAATTTATAGTTGCTGCTGTGAATGTCGTAGAATCTGGAGACATATCTGATATAGTTTTACCACCTCCTCAAGATACGTGGTGGTTGATAGAAGATAGGTTGCTTGTTCCAGCACCTTCTCTACAGGCCACAGCCAAGCAAGGTTAGACCCGTTTTGAATATGGAAAATTATTTCTGAACAGATGAAATTTTAAAAAAATTTAATTTTTATAAAATGACATTCCATATTTGATTAATTTTTTTGATTTTTTTGCCGCAGGTGTTTCTAGAGTAGTCTTGCTAGTTCATAACCGTTTGGGTGATCTTCTGGGAACTGAAATTTATCCGATGGAGAATCCGGATATGAACGTCACCCGTATCCTCAATTCAAGGGTCATTGGAGCTCTTCTAGAAGGTCATCGAGTACTGAGCCTTCCGAGACCTATCACAGTTACTTTCAGGCATTTACAGGTAAATAATGCATGTACGATTCGCTAAACATTATGACTAAGTGTATATTAGTTTGAACGAGAAAGAAGTTTTGTGAAATATCATAATCTTTATAGTAATCTTTTGCTGACAGTTATGTCGTAAATGTGACGGACTACACTTGGGTTGTTAATCTTGCAGGATAATCGGATTGCTAATCGGATTTGTATTTATAGTTATTATGCAATTAAGGATGTTTAATTAGTCAAGCCCAAGCCTCTCTCTCTCTCTCTCTCTCTCTCTCGGAATCCAGAACTTGACTTATATGACCTTGGCTAAACGTGAAATTTCTTGCAGCTTGAGCAAAATTTATTGTGCTAAACTCTACTACACCATTTGCATAATATTGATTTTTTTTATTTTTCTACGCTATAAAACATTTCGAACTCTCAAAGCATGCATCTCGAATTTGATGGTTTTGAAAGGTCATTTTTTTCACCTCCCGAGGCGCACATTTAGCAATTAAACTAGCATGGGCGTACTAATCGGTGTGGCATCTACCACACATAAGCGTGGCTAATTTTCTTTTAGTAATTCGAATCCGTCATATGACATAATCGTGATAAGTACATGAATAATGGTATTAAAAAAGAGCTAGTTGGAAAACATTGTGAACGGATCCTGCGACCGCCAAATTGGGACTGAATAATGCCAAATCCACTAAATAACAGATCGGATTCGTTAAATCAAAAAATCCGATTCGCCAATATCTTCAAACAATGCGTTTATTTTTCTAACTTTCTTCCATTTGGCTACGAATGTTTTCTGATCGACAAAATTTCTACAAACAGTAAAAAGACAATACAGAAATGGCATGCCTCAAGGAAATTCAGAAAAGCACTGATTTATTTCGTATCATCAACGAATTTAGGGAATTCAACGCATATTAACTATAATCCTAAAACAAGTCAAATTCAGAAAAGCACTGATTTATTTCGTACCATCAACGAATTTAGGGAATTTAACGCATATTAACTATAATCCTAAAACAAGTCATGGTAGCTATACGCTAAAACAAATCGAATCTCTGTCTTTGTTCAAAATCAAAGCCTCCCGTTTTTCCTGGTAAATTTTTTATTCCCCATGGAAACCCCCATGGAAGCCTTTTTCTTATTTAAAAAAAAAAAAATTCTCTTATCCTCTTTGGAATTTTTTCGTAGGAGCTTTTGCATTGTCTCTCCCGTTAGACTTTAGACCATTTCGCTCCCGTGCAGCTGTATCAAGTCACAGTTGCCAGGCTGTAACTTTCTTCCGCATAAAACATGCTACTCACGGTGGCGGCGGCAGCCGAAAGACTTGAGAAAACACATACATTTCCTTACTCTCTCTGTGTATCTGTGCTGTGAGCGTCTAGGAAACGGGAAGTTAGCATTCCATTCAGGTACCGGTTACATGGGAACAAAAAAATAAAAAATGGCAAAAAGAATCAGGGTAAGAGGTCGTTCTGTTGGCCGGGTAAAAAAAAGAATGAGTATAAGGGATGGGAAATCCCTTTTTCTGCTTTCTTTTGTGTTCCTCTTGGGAAAGACAAAAAACTCGGGGAGCTTTCCGACATTTTCCCGATCCCGAATACGGTTATTTCTGTCCCGGAGAGAAAAAAAAAAGTATAAGAAATGCTAAGAAAGAGACGGAGACTTTCCCATTTTTCTTGGTAGAAGTCTCCAGTTCCCATAACGCATTTCATCAGACACGGACCTAGGGAGTGATATTCTGATCCAAGACAAGTTTGTTGGTACAACCCAAGCCTGCATGCTAAAAACCTGAGGAAATGCTGTGGATGGATCATGTATAATGTCTCTCTCTCCTTTCTATTCAGTAGGATCACATATTTTGTGTTTGTAGTGGCATTAATTTCTTCTTCCCGTTCTCTTTCCAATTTATGAATTGCTCCGAGAGAATGCAATAGAAAATAATTTGTCCATGGTACAGGTGGTAAATATTTGGTAAACATTGACGAATGTTGTGCTAGACGTCCAAGTTTCGTCTCATTCAAAAGCTATTTATTTTAGTCATTATTAATATCGATTAAAGAAAAGTTTTGAAATTTTCTCAAAAATCATGCCTTTCATTTTTATTCCGGTTTCTTTTCCGTAATACAGTATGTATTAGGTTTAGCAAACGTCCGTATTTTGTAATTCATGTCCGAATCTTTCCAGAAGGAATCTGAAAGATCTTTCGATTTGTCTTCCCAATTTATGAACTGTTCTGCGAGAATGTAATTGAAAATAATTTGTTCACACTACAAGTCGTAAATATTTGACGAAAATTCTTTTAGCTAAGATCGTTCTAGTTTCCTGTATTCAAATCTGTTTATTGTAGTTTTTACTGATGTCGATTAAACGAAAATTTCGAAATTTTTCTCAATGTTCTTTATGACATTTCATCAGTGATAGCAGACGTCCGTATGGTGGAAGTCATCAGTATCGAGACTTTATAAAATACAGAAAAATTAATTATTAAGGGATAAGGAACAAGAGAAAAAAAAATGAAAAGGATATTAATGCAAATTCCAACATTTCGCATCTCTATGTTTGGCGCAATTCAGCTCTAATTGCGGTAGAGAAAGTCAATTTAGTCCCTTATCGGCATTGACGACATATCTGGTTTTCTGACATGTATTGTATTTCACAAATGACCAGCGTAGATATTTTGTAAGACGGATTTTTTAATAGAACACATTTGCCTCTCCTCTGATTTTGCACATGCAGAAAATCAGAATAGGGATTACTTCATAAAAAAAGATATTCTATTATACAAGAGGTATAGTGATTTCAGCTATGCTGGTTAAAGGATGAATAAATTATCGCTGAATGCTTATTTCCGATAACTGAATGTATCTCCTGCTTAAGTCTCAATGATTGCATTCAAGTCGCAAGGGTGTATGATCGGCAATGGATATCCGTAATTTGTGGCTTTAGTAAGTAAAATCTGGTAACAATAATAGACACGAATTGCACCGAAAATAAAATATCAAAATTTTAAATCAGATGCATTCATTAGAACTCATTTTTTCTCGTCAAATGGTAATGAATACTTATATGCAACACCTTGAAGGACTCTCAAGTTTTTATGCATCTTAAATTTAAGTAGAAAAGCTATAAATTAAACAAAAATTATAATTTTTTTTAAATAAATATTCCGTCAAAAACATTTTTTCCCTATAATTATACATTAATTTATTACGCAGATATTTCTTTTTTTCCTTAAAGAATATAAATAGACGTAATCGATTAAAAGCATTAAAGAAACATCAATGTCTGACCAAAAAAATAAGTAATAAAAAGAGATAACTGAGTATATATTATATATAGATAGGAAAAAAAAAAGATAAAAAAGAAGTGATAGAGATAAGTATGTTGACCGCGTGTTTCGTTAGGTAACGCCTTTCTTCTGTTATGGTGACTTATCTTAGTTGACCACTTATCTTTGAAGCATCTGCTCCTGACACTGATAATTAGTTAATTTCTTCCGATGAACAAAAACCGCTGATTAAGTTAGCTTTGTGCGTGTGCGTTCTGGAATCTTTTTTTTGTTTTTCTTTTATATATCTGATCTTATTATTAGAAGAAACAAAGGAAAGAAAACGAAGGATATAAGAAAAAAACAAAACTTATTACCGGTATAGAGGTAGTTTCAAAACTTTTTTCTCCTCTAAAGTAATCAGTAAGAAAAAATTGTAAGATGATGCCATCATTTTTTTTGGTTATAAATTTTACGTGGAGATAAGAATTTTGTAAAGTTTCAAAAATTAACCAATTTAGGGAAAGTGAAATTACGAAAAAAAAGATTTAGATTCTAAGTTTTCTGCAATTTTTGTGAAGAATTCAAAATGATAAATTTTGATGATAAATAAATTTAAACACATCATAAACGAGTTTTTTAATAATATTAATCATGATTTAACAATGATAAAAAAAATTTAATACATCATAAATTGCAAGAGGATAAAAAACTAAAGTAGCTATGGTTAAAAGTGAATAAGTTATTTATAAAAAGATCGATACTGAAGGAAAATGAAATGAAATTTAAGGGAAGCGAAACTATAATAAAAACATATACTTAATTTAGATTCTTTTGCATTTTTTCCATTTTTGTAAGGAATTAAAAATAAAAAATTTTAACAAATTTCTGGAAAAATTATAAAAATCATAAATTTTGAGTGGAAATAAATTTTTTTAAAGGATCAAAAATTTACTATTTTAATGACAGTGTAATTATGAAAATAAAATATATTGGATTTTAATCTTATAAAACTTTTTTTTATTTTTATGAGGAATGCGAAATAACTGATTTTAATAATACTAAATAATAAGTAAAGTTTACAATAAATTTTAATGATTCTACTAAATAACAGAATTTTATAATATATTTCAATAATAACACGAAATAAGCATAAGAAAAGCTAAATGCATTAAAATAAAAATACTTAATGAATTTTAAAAATAATACAAAATAAAGTTCAATAAATCATACATTTTAAGTGGAGAAAAGAATTTTTCCATGAATCGAAAGTTTATTATTTTAAGGAAAGTGAAGTCATAAAAAAATTAGTATTCAATATGATCCTATTAAATATTCCCCTATTTTTTGCAAGAAATTTACACTTATGAATATAGAAGTTTGCTCGAAAGAATTCTGTAAAAAATTCTACAATTAGAACACGAAATTGTATCACTAACTAAAATATGAAGAAAAATATTATGGTAAAAATTAAAACATAAAATTTCAGGTTGATGAGAAATTTTCTAGGATTGGTTTTGCTCCGAAACGCATCCTGCGGCTCCCCCTTAGTAACCCCTTACTGACACTGGCTGTGGGGAGGGGGTGGGGGTCAGATGACAAACCACTTACAATTTTCAATTGTTTTAGTGATGAAATTCTTAGTCGCCCGTTTCCGATGGCAGCTTTCTCTATTTATGCTCATCTCAGGAAAATGAATACTTTACAGAACACAAGAAAAATAATTACAATAACTTAACGTAGAATTTGAACACACTGCAAATATTCGGGGCGATTAGAGGATTTTTCCACAACATACAGTTTCATTCATTGTCAATAGATGGCGTAAAAACCTAGTTTGAGAATTTTTTCCACACACAGCGTGATGTTCTTTTGTTAGCATAAAACGATTGTGGCTTGATCAAGGAAAAAGGATACGTTAATATCATAGCTTTGCTATCATTTTGTACCAGTTTTAGATAAAATACTAGAACTGGAGATCAAGTTTCATGTACTGTAGATTGGAGTAAGCAACTGAAATCACTGAATTCCATCGTAGAATCCAACATTAAGGCAGTGATTGGTGGTCTCACGTCGGCCATTGAATGTGAAAAATATCCTTCCATCCCGACTTGAACATTGAAATGCGAAATTTCAAAGCAAGAATAGAAAGAAAAGACGCATATATTTTTTCTTTTCTGTGGGAACTTTTCTTCGTTGAAATTTTATTTTTTTCTTATTTCTTCTCTTCTTCATACCTCATACTGGTTGAAGGATTGGGATATATCGTGAGGCGAAGTAAAAAAAAAAAGAAAAGAAAGAAGGCAATGGTGAATTGGAACTGCCACGATCTCAATTCTAGTCTCAACCATGTATGTGTGTGAGTCAGAGAGAGAGAGAGAAGAATTTGAATTCTTTCAAGAAGAATTTCTCTACAGAAGTTCAGAAGTTCTTCGAGCATTCCATGATATACATGCTTCGGAAGTCGGGCAAAAAGACTTTTCTTATTACTGTATAGAAGTATAAGATGGTGATGGGAGAAGAAACTCAGCGAGAAAGAACAGCAAAAAAAAAAAAAAAAACGCTATCCAGCACGTTTCAAAACTTGCATGTTCCTTTTTATTTGGTGCATGTTAATGATCTGGAAGACATGGTAATAGATTGACCCCTCTCTCACTCTATATTTTTTATCATTATATTCCTCTATTTTGGAATTTTTCTAGGGATTTTTTTTTCTGTATTTTGCCCTATTTTTCATGCCGTTCGCAAATTTATTTTTCTACTTCCATGATATCGTTTTCTGTGCTTATATTGAATGGTACTCGTAAAAAAATTCTGAACTGAATCCATTCATTGATTTTTTGAGATTGAGCTGGAGAGAGAGAGATCTTGTATTACTCGGATGAGTGAGAAGAGGTTTTTTTTGAGTGCTTATTTTCCTTTGAATCGGGATGAGAAGTTTGTGAGGGTGCCGTATGTTTAGTGCCGATGTTGTCGTTTTTTTTAAGAGTTATACTATATATATTTCATACTATCATTTATATTTTTCCGAGCCATAATTTCCGAAAAAATGTTTATTTCTAGTCGTACTGGAATAAGTATGGCTTATTTTTACGTAAAATGACCTCAGACTAGAAATTTTGAGTAACTAATATGTCTTCTTAACCCTTTCCTCGGCATAGAGATTATCAAACTCACTATAAAATGCCATATCTGATTTAATGAAATAGGTTTCGTTCAGATTTTCAGCAGATGCAAAATAAAGAATACAGTAAAACTTTGATAAAACGATATTCGATATAACGATAAATCTCTCTGCAACGATATTTTTGCTAATCTTGTTTGAAACTGCCTATAATCTGATGCTAAACTGCTCTTGATACAACAATATCTTTTACTACGACAAATCCCTCTATAACGATACATTTTTAGGAATTTCGAAACTTCTCTCTCCACAACGATATTTTTTATATTTTCACTCAAAATCACCATGAATATATTTTTTAATACCTCACTAGTTTTGTTGTTTCGAGGATGTTTGATAACATCTGTATTTCGCACTATCCACTCTCTGAAAGTGTTAATGAAGTTGTCATGAAGCTACTCTCCACGTAGTAAACAAGGAGATTGTGCTGTAAACCATTTTACAGCGTAGAACAACCAACTGAATTTTATTATTAATCATCTAATCAATTAGAACTTTTTTGTTGTGAATAAATGCTTATGAATGCATTTTATGGTGTGGTACTAACAACGCCAATCCAGAAGAGATGTCTAAAAATAGCATAAATTTTGTGGCGTTTGGTGGTAATGCTGCTGCCTCCCAATTTAACGATAACCCCTATACAACGATATTTTCTCTTGCTTATAATATCGTAGGGTATAGCTATATCGAGGTTTCACTGTATATGGAAAAGTAGAACCCCTTGAAATGCCTAGTATTAGTATATCTAGGCGTCTTAGGGAAAAGTGTTCCATTGAGAAATAAAATTTACGAAAAAAACTGGACTTGACAATACTGGAATAAGAGGCTTTTCAGGAGCCGAGATATCTCTTCAACGCTGGGAAGAGAGATTTACCAACATCATATTGGATTGAAAAGAAATAGTAGTTAGTTTTCAGAAAAAAAACCCCATCAAGACTCTATATTGTCGAAACTTGATGAACACCATGTTTATTATTATACATAATGTCGGTCAATTCCAAGTTCCTTACGATTTACTATCGATGTCTTCATGTATAAGTATCAACAATGCTGCCTAATAAATATCTGTTTCGCATTATTTTTCCCGAATTTATTTAAAAAAAAATTCTTTCATTTTTTTTCCATTGCTAAAAATTTGTCGATTAATTAGATAATTAAATGAAAGATTCTTACAATTGAATATTCAACTAGAGTAGTTGAATTTTCGATAGTTTTTCCGCTGAACAATTTCAAGTAAACAAATATGCAATTTTTTTTTCCAAATTTTTTGAAAAGTCACCAATAACACAATCAAAAATTGAAGTTTCTTTTAAAAATGCAATTTTCATATTCAATTGAATATCACATCTCCAGTTTTGAACCTTGAAATACAGAAAAAATTTCAGAAATCCAACAAGAAATCAACTTGAATGGTTTCTAATGAAACTTCTCATCCTTAACACAAATGAAAATTTATCCGATACATTATTATAATTCGTTTTCAATCTAGGCTACTCTACAAAAAACGTTTAGGCATGATGCTTTTTTTTTCTTCAAAACATTAATTTTCCTTCGCTAATCGAGAATATTCACGTGATATTTTCGTTAAACATAAAATATTTTATTAGGATAATTGATGACTTTTTTTCCCGAGTCAAATTTTATCAGGAACATCATTACCGAAGTCAAGACTTTTTTTTTTTTATTAACGAAATTTTTAGACATAAAAATCAACGAAATAATTTTATTATGCATAATTTTAGACTTCTCGAGTATTAAAAAAAACTCTTCTATTTACGGTGCAATTATTCATGTAATTTACTCCCGAAAAATTACAATAATTTAATGGGATTTAATTTACGGAACAAGTGAGGATGGATACATATATTTGAAACGGGTTAAAAAAATATCCTGGCTTGTGTTTATTTTCTATTAAATTTGAAAACACGAATAATTTTTTAGTGAAACAAAATAGGTAAAACTAAAAATTCCATATCCAAATTAATTTCTTTAATATTTTTTCTTATTAAAAATAATTACTTTGTAATTACTCGCAGCTGTAGTAAAAACCATCAAGGGGAAAAAAGAAAAAAAAATTGGCTCTCGCAGCGATTTTTCATATTTTAATTAGAAGAAAATTGAAAAAGTTGGAATTTCAATGTGTTTTTATTATGAGAATTATTATTATTATTATTATAAACGCGCACGCATTTTCTTTTTTAATGCTTTAATTTTTGAAACTGTGCTATAAAAAAGGATTCTGAAAATCATATTGAATTCTGTTTTTGAAATTAGTAAGGGGGAAAAACTTTTTAAATGAAAAAATCTACACTTTCTTCCTTTAAAACCGGAAATTACTATACTTTCAAAAATTTTTAGCGCATTTTTTTTTGATATTCACAGTGATTTTGGTGTTAATTGAAATTCACTGCCGTATAATGTTTCAATCTATTCATTTCTTATCGGTGTTTTCAAAGTGATCATCATTTAATATACGGTTAAATATGTGTAGGAAAAAGAAGCTTGGAACTTTTGCTTTTCCTCGATCAAATAATATTTATCTGATAATTTTTTTAATGAAATGTGTAATTCAGTTTATTCAACGGTTACGATTGAGTATTTAATGTGAATTTACTAATTTAATTACAGGTAGAAAATGTTTCCAATCCAATGTGTGTATTCTGGGATTACCAAATAAGGTAAATAATTTTCTATACAGTGAATACATATTCAAATTAAAAATTTCAGGGAATTTTCGTTCAAGGAGAAAATATTTTCTTTGATAATGATATTTTTAAAACTATATTTTTTTGTCATCTAGTGAATAATTAATGTCTTTCTCAAATCTATAGCAATTTATATTAGATATGAGTGATGTCATATTCCCGTATGTGAAGTTTTACTCACATGTAATACTTGTCAGTGAATATAATTTTATGAATTATTTTATAGAATTATAATTCTTTAAAATAATTATTAATTTGTTAATTATAACTACAATTAACAAACTGAAAATGTGTCTCAATCAATTGATTTTTGCTTCGAAAATCTTCATATCGACTAGCACATGAGTGTTTTTCATTATATTTAAAAGTATCAAATAATTACATTATTCTGATTGCATATTGGATAGTTAAGTGAATAAAATAATACAATTTATTTTTTCTCAAAAATAGGAGCTGGTCCACGGAAGGGTGTTGGCTTAAATATTCCAATCGTACTCATACAGTTTGCCAGTGTAGCCATTTGACAAACCTCGCTATCATAATGCATCAGTCTGACTCCCAGGTATGCTCACAACTCCACTTTTAAATTCTTATTAAGCTAAATTTGAATATTCGATAATTTGGATTTTACATTGAACTCTCGGTAATGAAATTATTCTTTGAAAGAATAGTTTTTATTACAATTAGCGTCAATAACGTTATCTAAAGGGCTTAGGAAAAACACAAAGACATAAAATCAGAGATACGGGTATAATAAGACGTAATTCAGAGGTATGAGTAAATTTTTATGGTTTTTCAGAATGTGTATTGAAAGAAATTGATACTCAAAATCCTCAAAATTCTGTATGGAGTGGGTTATCTTTTTCTAGGGCAAAGATATACTTGATATTGATCACACGAAAGAGAACTTATTTGAATATTTCAGATATTTGGTTTTTGTTGTTGTTGTTGATTTCATACCTTATATTATGAATTCTTATTTCTGAATATAAAAGAATAAAAAATAAAGACTCATCTTTCTTTAATGAACTGCGTGAAGGACTTTCTTATCTTCCAATTTTATTTTAATTTTTTTGGTTGCATTCTCTTCATAGAAGTCCTTGATTTCTCTCTTCTCCAGAATTCCTCTCTCCCCCTCCCCTTGTTTTTTCTCTCCACCATCCGCAAGTTATCAGCAGAATTTTTTTCTCTGAAGAGGGTTTTCTGTTTCGAGGAGCTTCTTATTGTTTTGCGTCATAGTTTCTAACTCTTAACTTTCTCTTATAATTTTTACTTTTTTTTCTGGACTGTTTTTTATTATTTTTTTTTAGAAAAGATCTTCACTGTAGGCACATTGTAGCTGGTCGTAACATGAGAGAAGAATATGAAGGATATGACTACTTTTTGGAGAGTAGACATGATTTTTGGAAGAGGTTACATTGTTTGGGAGGGGGGATTGCATCCTCTTTTATTCTTTCTTGAAGAGTTAGACAAGAGTTCAAAATTTTATACCGTGCTCATGTTATCTAGTTTCTCCCTCGAAGATGATTTTCGAGGGGCAAAAATAAGATATAATGGGTGCTTCTTTATGTTTCGTCATCTTTAACCTCTTCGGTTACCTTTTGTTCCGTTGTTGTTTCATACAATATAAATGATAAGAATGATTTTCTCCCATCTCCTAGAATTTTCTAGTGATGGAAAAACATGTACTATGCAGAAGATTCTGAAGCACTTCGTGTTTTTCGTCGATCACTTGTGCACAAAGGGTTGGGAGGATAAAAACAAAGAGTTTTTGTGAAACAAACTCCTTGTTTGAAGCCGGGGTTGGAACAGTTTTATGTTTGTTTCATAATTAATACAATGACTGGGTGAAGTTTTATCGGCTGAAGATGCGACAACATAACACAACTGATTAGAGCTGAATTTGTATTCTAGTTAGTTGTGTTAGATGCAACTGTGCAGCCATAAGCTCTCTGCAATCGATATTGCTATGGATATCACGCTATTTAATTACTGTCAAACTTGGATATAACAGCATTGGTTGTAACGATGCCTCGGCTATAACGTCAATAATTGGCGGTCCCGGCTGATTTCCATGGGGAACAGAATGAGTATTATTTATATCTGCATGCCGGAGGTAAAGGACACTATGTTTATTTTCGTCAATATTGGGATAACGCTATTAATTCGCATTGCTTTCGTTACAATACAGTAGGGGTTTCCAGCGTAAAGTTTCTGGTAAATGATGATTGGTGATTTCACTGACAATTAGCAACATGTTTAGTGGGAATCGGCGAAGTCACAAGTGATTGAAACCCCATTCTCGAATTACTGGATTTACTATCATAAGTAGCGAAAATTACTGAGGTTTTCAAGCAATCAAAGCGTAATATTTAGCAAATAATTCTTTAAAAAATTATTTCCTCGACACTTCATTTGAGCCTAATTCTAGTTTCAGGAATTAACTTATTTAAAAAATAATTAGGTACGAAAGGGATGGATCGATCGATTCTTCCATGAATCGTTTCTAGTATCATTGGGTGCAACTCTCATTGAAGTGTACAATTTAACTTTCCCTAGCCCATTTTTTTGCTGGTTATGTATCATATTAAGCGTGCGAAATTTCCATCTGCTGGCTGTAAAAAACATTGCAGCCAAATTTTGTTCTCGTTTTTGTTCTTTATAAAAGCGTGAACCAGACCCCCGCACAAGTCCCTGGATTTATTTCAGTATTAAAAGGCAGGTCACGAATCTCCTGTCATACTACATTCCGGGGGCGCACGGTGGGAACATTGATACTGATAGGCATTATGTGTTCTTCACCCTCAACGTCTCTCGCAGGATATTCCAAACGCACCCTCTAATCTAATATTTACTGCCCATTCGTTTAGTATGAGGTGGGACTTTTTTTTTCCCCCGGCCTAGTAGTTCTTGCTGCCTATATGAAGTGAGTACGTGTCTGCAGGGCCGCTGAAAGAATTGATGTTGATTTTCTTTGCGTGATACTAGAGGCCCGAGCGTCTTTTATTCACGATGACCGCGCTTTTTTTGAATTGCGTGCACGCCATGAACGGGCAACAGGTTGTTCCTGACAGAAATAAAATTACAGCTTTGATGAAGCCTTACTTTGATATATCTTTCGTGCCTGCGTCTGTATTCCTGCTAACCATGTGTCATGCCGTATTTTTTCGCCAAATTGTCGATGTCCGTCACAGCTGGTGATGATGATGAATATAAGTAGCAATGGTTGCAAAATGGAAATTACAAAACGTCGTCTAGCAAACACTATTCCATAAACATTTGAAAATAAATAAAGTTATTCTTCGACTTGCAAACACGTCAAGTTTCAAATACCGATCTGCAAATCGGAATCACGTACTTTATGTTTTATATTTTGATATTTCATTTCAACAATGGGAAAATCAATCAATTAATGTCTACGGTGAAATTTAAGTTTGCCACTAAGGTTTCATTAAAATCTTTTTTGAGATGGAGAGGTGTTCCAAAAGATATATACGTTTAAGTATTGAGGAAATTTGTGCTACATGCTCAATATATAGGATCACGCCAGATTTTAATGCAAAACCGTCCAATTTAGTCAAGTTTATTGTTAGTGTCCGTGGCATTTTATGGTGGCATGAGAATGACCACGCTTGCCGTAAAAAATGTATATTTGGATTTTTGGGTGTCACTGAATCCTTCCAAGTCAGACGTAGTTCCAGCGAGTTTAATATAGGAAATTATAATCTTCCAACGAGTAAATATGACGATTATTGGACATGTTCGGTTTGACAGGAAAATAGTGAAATCCTGCCAAGCCAAATTTTGCCATTTTCTGGATTAAAAAAAAAAAAATCAATGGTTGAGTTGACGTTATTGAGCGATAATCTTATCCATAAAGAATTTTTCGCCAAATATCGAAAGATCTGAGGTTAATCGAAATTTTAAATCGCAAAACGAGCATGGTACATACAGACCTTATTATAACGTCAAACCGACCGCAAGTTCAGTTTTTAAAAATTCTTGCTAGCATAGGAATGTCGGGTTTGTCTTACTTGTAATTAAGACATCCCTCTTCTGTAGTCATTTTTATTTGGTCTCTAGAGGTGGCGTTCTACCGAGGTTTGGTGGCTATATTCTTGTTAGTTTGAAAATCCTTAGTGAATGATGTTTTGGCATTCACTTTCCGTATATTTGTAAAGCAAAACCAGCTTGAAGCGGACAACACAATGAAAAGGTGTTTCGTATTAAAAAGAAAGAGAATGACGCTTCCCTACATTTTTGCACATTTCAAGAGACATGACATTCAATTGATTTTTTTTTTTACCTCTCAAAAATCGCAATGACCTATACTTTGCATCTGTTGGGTTTCATGACAGGTTACCACCACTCCAAGATTCCATTTTTTCCTTCACTTTATACATAGTACTTTACATGCGCGACTCAACCTCAAGGTGGCAGGTGGATTGAATGTGTTATTCCATCTCACATCCAAAATGTCTCTCGCTCTCTCTCTTTTCGCTCTTAGAAAGTGCTCTATTTCTCCCTCTCAAACCATCTCTTCTTCAAGCTGAAGGTGAGTCAAAGTGGAGAAGAACAAGTCGTGTGTGGATGGATGGAGTAGTATGTAGTGCTTGGTGGTAGTGCTGTAGGAGTCGTCACCATGAGAAAAGAGATTCCACCTCCTCTCTCTCTTCTCCATCATCTCTTTCTCTCTCTCTCTCTTCTTGTTAAAACGTGTCTCAGGTGGTTGCAGTTCCAACAACCTCTGCCCAATCTTCTCCTCCTTTTTACCTCCTATTGCAAATGCTATAGTAAAGAGACGAGAAGAGAGAGTGAGAGAGAGAGAGAGGCTTTTCGGCCCCTTAACGACTTTTGGGTGTTAACTTTCGGAAATGTTTTCCTCGTTACTTTTCAAGAGCCGCGGATTCTGGTGCTGCAGCAGCAGCAACGGCAAGCAAAGAATACGTTCGTGATACTTCGGAGTTCAACATCAAAGCGATGAGGGGAGAATGAAAAAAAAATAATAATAACTAACGTTAAGCCATGAAAAGAATCCAAAAGAGGTTCGTTAGCCATGCTGTGGATTGGATCCCTTAAAAGAAGAGTTTAGTACGTAGTTAGGCTGAGTTGCTGTCTGACATTCTGACGCAACTGAAAGAGAAAGAAGAATGTTATCTGAACATACAAGGGTCAGGGTCTCATTTTTCAAAAGGCTCGTGATATCGAATATTAAGTATGAAATTTCTGGAAGAGTTAGACGTCAAGTTGAAACAGGCTGTTGTAATTAGTTATAAAAGCGATCGAGTTTCAGTTTGTTTATACGTGTATTTACAGGTTATAACGAGTTAGAAAAGGTATTAATTTTAAAATTTTTTATCAAATTGATATCCCGGGAGTGTGCGTATGATTAGGAAAAATACATAGTTTAGCTTAATTCAGTGGTGGACGTTGTCCTTGCATTTTATTTGCGCGTGTTTAGCCATGTTCCTTGTGACGTGATGATGCATGTCAATTCTCGTCTTCAGTTGTCCTAAAATTAGTTCGTGTTCTCACAAAAATCAGCCCGGATTATTTACCGGTAGGTAGCTTTCATCATTGCTTTCGATGATCAGCGATTCTTTACCAGGAGTCAACGGATCTCTTGAGGATTCTTGAAAACAATTCAGAGAGAGTCTGGGAGGCTGTATAAGAAAACTATTAACATTGTTTTTGCATTATTATTTAACGTAAAATATTCTGTTGTGGAGTCCTCGACATTCATTCCATTGCAACAAGGAGGCAAATGGTATTCTTATCATTTTCAAAAAAGTCCACGGGGCACAAAAGGTTAAGAAAACCTGCCGTCGATGAACATGGATCAGACGTCCCAATAATGTCCAGCACAGCACATACTCGATGTGAGTGAGTGTGTGATCTATTAATCTCACAGGTACCAATTAAACATCGGCTTTAAAGTGGGATTTCCTTCGATCGTGCCACTTTGCTAGCTGTCTGTGCCGAATCTGACTTCCTACCACAACTATAAATTTCAGAAGAATTCGACGAGGATTCTAGAATCTTTTAATTGAAAAAGAAAAAAAGGCCAATTACTGTCTAAACACGTTAGTTTTTCGCAGTTATTGACTCAAAAAAGGCTGCACATTGCATATCGTGAGAGGTGTCAGCAGATAATCGTGAATGATCGCGAATTTTGTATATGACAATTATTCTTCGAGAGCCTCTACTTTACGAAAAAGAAATATATTTTAAGATAAAGCATTAGCTTGAACATACAAACATCCAGAGTGGGCGTTGTTTAATGGCTACTAATACGACGAACCATCGGGGGAAAAAAAGCCTTAAACATCAGTCATTAACACGGTTTTTGTGCTTTGCCGATAGCTTCTTCGAAGGGGGCTTTCCATGTAAGATAAGGTAAAGTGTATGAGAGAGAGAGAGAGAGAGAGAGAGTGAGTGAGAGGATGATATCTCGAGGTTAGAAACGTGAAGGTACTTTCCTCCTCCTCCAGAAAATGTGTCCTTATATATCTATCTATCCATATAAACGTACGTATGTACAGTATAAGTAATGGAAGGTTTTTGTGGGGGCAAAAGAGAAGGTGGTGTGCGATTCTAGTTTTCGGTAATGGGGCTTTGATGGAGCAAGACATTAGTGGAGATTGGCACTTGAGGAGGGTTTCAAGCACGCATCTATATGTTGCCGTGCCCCCCAATGAAGAGGTGCGAATCAGAGAAACGCGTCTTAAATTAACCGGCACGCATAAAAACACTGTTCTAGGGTTAGCCACTAAATCTGGCGAAGGGCAATTTTCAGATCGCAGTGGCAATTATAATGTGTGATAATGGCTGTTTTTTTAATGGACCGGTTTGTTCATGCTTTTTAATGTTGAGAAAAATGTGCTTATAATTTATTTTCTTTCCGACGAGGCTGAGAAAACATTGGATAACGAGGAAGTTCAAGTTACCTATTTGCATACGGATCAATAATATTGATAAAATCATTTTTTTGTACCGCTGTAAATTGTCTTTGATCAGATGAACGGTCCGCGTGAGTACTTCGTGGGAATATGAGCTCGTTGGAGAAGTTTTGGTTATTGCGATAGACATTTTTCTTTGCACAGATGTCGAAAGATTTCATGTTGACTTGTATCGGAAATGTCTCTGTCTGTCTGACGTGCCCATGGGTGTGTGTTTGGGAAAGGAGAAATGAAAGTCAGTTATGTCATTAGCGACTTGATCCGGATATCACGTGCAGTCACTCGAAACATCGTTTGCTGTAGTCATTGCATGTACCAAATAAGAGCTTATGTGGCTTTAGCTCCGTTTATGATTTATGATTTTGAGAGTGCTTGCGTTAGGATTCGAGAGCATTCAAGCAAGATATAGAATATTTGAGTATTTAAAAGAAAGATACCCGTCTTTGACGTACTTATTACTGAAACCACCTTACTATTAAAAATGTGTCGGGAAAATAAACAAATTCTATAAGTCACAAAAATAGGATCAGTGTGCACTACAGAATAGTTCTGAATGCGGTATGACTTTCGTTTACAAGTAGCAAGAGTACCTTTTTGAAACGCAGTGTTTTATTGGAACGGGTACAGCGTCTATATCCCCATGGGACAGAGCCTGGGCCATGTTTGGTTTTACCGTACCTTTGGAAGTAAGTAAAAAGTAGGAAGTAAAAGAAAAAAACACGGAAAAAAATTTCAAATCACGTCAGGAAGCTTCATAGGTATTTGTAGGAGTGCAAACACACACCTGTATTTCAAATAACGGATGCCTCCTAGGTATTTTTTATGGACAAGTAAGCTTATATGTGGGGGTTTTTAACAGCTGACTAATGTGAAGATATATTTGGAAAAGATAGAAAATTCAAAACCCCTGCTGGGAATCGGATATACGTCCTCTCACTTGCCGGATGAGCGACCTAGACCACTAGACTACAAAGGCAATGAATATCTCAATCTTTCCCAGGGCCGCAACTTGACTGGGACAACCAGGGCACTGCCCCAGTGCTCTGAGCCGAATAGAGGGCGCCAAAAACATTACACTTAGTCTGCATAATAATAACCCTTTCAAGAAGAACCCCCACGAGGAAAAAGTCTGCCCCGGGGGCCCCGAAAACGAACACTACGGCCCGGATCTTTCATTAGAGCTCGTGTGCACTGAACGGTCACACCATGGACGGTCGCACCTAATTCAGGACGTGGGTTTGATTCCCCGCAAGGGCAGTTGAATTTTCTCTCTTTTCTAAATATATCGTCGAATCAGCCAGCTGTTAAAAAAAACAACAACTTTCGTATGGATAGCTGAGAGTGACATCATCCTCAGATAAGTAAGCTTCTCTTTCTTACGCATACCAAGTTCATGTCTTTCACATATTTTTCGTGATCTCTTCGTACGCATGTCTAGTGACGAGTCAGTTTCATACGCATTTCTAGAGATAAGCCAACCTCATACGCACATAATACACGTACATGTTTAGGGGGTGAGGAAGCCTATACGCATGTGTGTCTAGGAGGAGAAAATAACTCATACGCATGGCTCAGAGGATAAACAAGCATGCTACGCTTCATTAGGGCTCCGTGAGCCTCCTACACATGCCGAGGAGCTTACACGTACCCTATACGTTTTTGAGGGATCGCTAGCCTCTATGCATTTCGGTAGATACAAAAGACGTATGTGTAAAGGTAAAACCAGTATCCTACGCATTTTCTACTTAAACCGATTATGCATTTCGGGGGGGGGGAGGAAGGGGGTACGATTGCTTTCAAAGGAATACGCAACACACGCCTCCAATGAATTTTATGGATACCCAGAAAAGCTTCCTATGCGTTTTAAGGGTGATATGCATGCTTTCAGCACATTTCTAGAGGCACATTTTGAGCATTTTTAGGTATCACAAGCATCCAATGCATTTTTTGAAGGGCGGGGTGGTGGAGTACGTGAAGCATGCGTATAACGTGATGCTCGGGGTACGCATCGCATGCTTCTTACGCGTTTTCAAGGGGAACTTGTAGCATGTATGGTTGGGATCCCCTTAACAATCATTTCAATTTTGTACTCAACTCATACAAAAAGCTGATATTGTAAATACCAAGAAGCAGTACTCGATTCTATGGTTCTAAAAATGATAAAAATACCACAGATATGGAAATTCAACACGGCTTTGACATTTGAAATGCGTAAATAAAGATCTACGGCTTGTAGTTGAGTACGAATGGATCGCAATCGTTACCATTTCTCAAAAGAAATGAACCTTCAGAAGAAAAAAAGAACATTGGTAAATACAAAAACATTTCCCCGCCATGATAGATGGTTAGTCATTTGTTGGAAATTATTATTTAATTTATTTTTTTCCCGTATGCGCAATGCAGATACGATGCGCGAGATATATGAGAAATGAATTATATATGACTTGACAAATGGGAGGGAATGTTAGTTTCTTTTCTCCACAAAAATAGACCACATGTTCATACATGTACACAGTATAAAAACTATATTTTAATATTTTTTTTTGTTTCAAGAACATAAGGCACTTGTAGATATATCATTTGCATTGAGTAAAGAAAAACCACCGGATAAATGCGATTTTGATGACATTTCTGTCCCCAAAATATATTTTTATTAATACAGTCCACGCCGCTTAATGTGATTACATCGGGACTAAGGGTTTCTGATAACGCAACTTTCGGATGGAAACTATCCGTAAAAGTTTCTTTTCAAGTATGATGACCATAAATTTCGTTTGGTCGAACGGGACGTATGGTAAACGAGTATTCCCCTTTTTTTCCCTTTCAGCTAAAATTCAGCAAATTTGTTATTCAGCCATTGTGAGGCGTTAAAATGGAGCTATCTAATGCAGGGGTTCTTTACCTTTTTCAGCCGCGACCCAAAACCAACTGTAAGATCAGCTTCGTGACCCATGGGAGTGTTTATTTTTCAAAATTAGTGAAATCAGTGACGCAATATGTGCATTTGCAACAGGATAGTAATTGGGTTTGTATGACCAATCTCGAATACCCCTTCGAATCAAGTCATGACTCATAGCTGAAAACAGTGACGTAACTGGAGGGGAAAAAAAATTAATGTTTCACCCGAGACCAGTGTCCATTTTCACTACCCCCCCCCCCCCCGAACCCGAAATTGTGAACAGAAAAACTCAGTGCCCTTCCTGGCCCAGTGCACCAAACCAACACCTTCTAGAGATAGAAGACCTGCGCAGTCTGCTTGTGACGTCAGTAAGAAGTCCATTTTCCCTCAGAATATTCAGGAAAGAAATATTCATGCTCGTGCCCATCGTCGAATTCCCCATAATCTAAATTCCCCATCGTCGTGAGGAAAAGAAATGATCGGGCTCAGAATTGGAGTTTTCTATGTCCCACATCCAATCACTATGCGGTATTTGTGAGTCAATCTGGAAGATTCTACGCCAAAATAAGAAGAAACGAAATAGTATGCTGTGTTTCAAACACATATGCTAGTGGCTGTGTGTATAGTATGCTGTGCGGCGAACTTGCTAGGTAGTCTGAATGACGTTTACGGCAAGCAGTGCAGAGGCCTTCTATCTCTAGGAGGTGCTGACCAGACCACCCCCCCCCCAATCCCGTCTTCCCCCTAAGCTCAAAAACCCTTGGCTATAAGTGGACCTTTCTCGGAAGCCTCTGTCAATCAAGTTTGGATCGCCATATCTTCAAAAATCTCTCGCTGTAAGTGGATTTGCACTACCCATCTCGAAAGCTCTCACACAACAAGTTTGGTATTTTACCAGATCCATCTCAGATACCCCTGCGAATCAAGTAAACGTCTGGCAACCCGTCTGACAACATTATCCATGACTCTAATAAGCGGTATCGACTATACGTCTATAGAAATTTCGTTATAAGCGGCGATTTCTCACTTTATCGAGATGAATAAATGATATTAATTTTAATGAATATTATTTGTGTGCTTTCCATTATGCAGAGTTGGCCTACATTTTAATATTATATTCAATATTTTGACTGTTTTATAGGCGTAAAAATTTTCAGGATGTAATAAAATATGACATTTATTCACGTTTAGCTTACGTAAATCATTTTCTACGTTTTAGAATTGTTTCCGTTATTTGATGGCATCTGTGCATTTTATTTGCAGGATCAGCCGGTGAGCTCGGATCCGCTTACCCTTCGGATGCTCGTCTATATCGGATGTGCCGTGGCCATGTTATTCCTGTTAGTTACTATCGTGATCCTACAATTCGTAAGGTACGAACAAAACTTTCTCTATCATGTGCCACGCCAGGCTGTGGCACATCGTCTGTACGGAAATTGGATGTCATTTTATCGAAACATAAATTTGTATGCTATTATAAAATAAAGGCAAATTTCTTGGGCAAAGTGGATCAACTCTTCTATTCTAAGTTTTAGTTTCCTTTATCAACGATTGAACTAAAATATTGATACGAAGAGAAATTGAGATTTGAATAAATAAACAAAAACAAGTTATCACAGATTGTAAGCATTGGAATTCTTAGGAAGAATTTTATAGTAGTATATAAATACATAATTTAATATATTTTTGATATAAATATTAAATAGATAGCGCTGCAATAAATATTGAATGCAGGGTCATTTCTTGTTAGAGGATATAACTTTAATTTTACGGATATTTGAAAAAAAGTAATTTTCCCGTTAGGGTTGCTAGTGATCTGAAAAGTCAGGGAAAATCAAGGAAATGATAAATGCTCAAGGAATATGCGAGATATTTTGCAAAACTCAAGACACTATGCGAATGTTTCATATAGAGAGAAAAAAACCACTCTCTGAAGGAGAAAACGAACTTATAATTGAAAAAAATCGGAAGCATACAGGCAGAAAAAATCCTGGAAAAAAAAATGAATGAGAATAATTTACAACGGAATTCGAGTATTGCAGGCTTTAGACGACGTTTCTTGTATCTAGTTATGCAGTTATGCTGGATAGATGGCGTTACAAAAGTTAAGCAGGAAATAGTTGAGATAGTTGAATTCTGTCATTTTCAAAAAAAAAAAAAAAATTCAGTGACGAGAATTTTCGCATGTTAGAAATATTAGGCAATTAAAATAGTGGGAGGAAATTATTCCGGAATAAAGCTAATCTATAATTTTTTTTGAATATTTTAGTTCAGTATATACATTATTATAGACTATATAGTTATTTTGCATGTGCAATTTATTTTCTTCCATTTTTGCGTAGTAAATAATCATTATACTGTTGACATGCGATTAATTAATGTCATGAATAACGAATGTGGAAGTATAAATATTTCATGAATATTATATAAATGCGTTTTGAATGTCATAGCCGTATTGTTATATAGAAATCGATCGGCTATAAAAAAGATGTAATTATTCCGCGTTATTACTTGCAGCTGAATAACATATGTATAACAAAGTATTCAGCTGAATGGTTGCTATGGCAACTTATGTGATTTTTTTTTTAAATGTCAAAACATGAAATATTTGTTATTAGGGACATGGATAGGTTATTTATTATCTTGTCTGGTTTTATGTATTTATATTTGATGTTATATATCGATATTATAATTTTTTTTTTCTGTGCAGCCTACGAACTGAGAGGGTGACGATACACAAACACCTTTGCCTGTGCCTACTCCTCGCCGAGGTGGCCTTGATAGGTGGGCTCGAACAAACCGAAGAACCCCGGGCCTGTTCAGTATTAGCCGGCGTGTTGCATTACCTGCTCCTGGCAGCATTCGCCTGGGCCTTCTTGGACAGCTTCCACCTGTACATACTTCTAGGAGATTCAGAGGTCCAGCACGACCGATGGAGGGTCCGATGGTACACGTGCGTGGCTTATGGGATACCTCTGGTAGTCGTGGCTATTTCGGCACTAATTGATCCGGCCAGTTATGGGACTGAGACTTACTGCTGGTTGCGAGTCGACAACTATTACGTGTTCAGTTTCGGTGGACCGGCCATTGCGTGCGCTCTGGTAAGAATTATTTCTTATATCCTCTTAAACAATACTATCAAGATATTAAGCCAAATCACGAAGATATTTTTATTTTGGCGAGAAAAGACAAAATTCGCCAATCAGACAGTTTTAGTTTGGCCTCTCGACCGTCAAATAAAGATGAATTATGTATCGATCTTTCACATAGGATGATCATATGACCCCTATTTCCGTATTTCGGGGAAAATGCCCATATAGTATTTCCGTAATTTTTGGAAGTCCCGAATTTTTTCATCAAAATATTCTGTACTTCGAACGAAACCTACAAACTATTGATTTCTTACTGAAATCAGGGATGAAATTATTTTCCAAACTTACAAATTATACAGCCAAACTTGTCTATGACGATACTGTAGGGGCCAAAAATATTGTTGTAGACAGGTTATCGTTGTAGACAGTTTCAGCATTTGCGCTATTTCCTATGGGATAACAATTCCGCTAGTTCAAAGAAAATGTCGTTATGGGCAGTATCGTTAGACCCCGGTCATAATGATAATTATGACTGAAAATATTCATCTCACTTAAATTGTTTTATTCACGTTAGACATTGTTCTCGTGAGCTACATTTAAACCCATTGCGATTTTTAGAAGCATTTCCTTTCCTGACATTTGACAATTTTTTAGTTTTTTTCCCTTCATAATTGGCAGTTTCATTTACTTTTGATATCATCTTTGGCGAGAATTGGAAATGTCCCTTGTTTGCAAATACAAACACAAAGACCACAGCAGGCAAATTGGCGATTTGCAATTCCAAATTACCGTGTTTTTCTCGATGAAATATGGCCACGCAATTTAGTCATGTAAGTCATGCATGTCCCGTTTTTTGGAACAGGTGGTGATATTTTGTGGGTTTTATCTTTGATTCGAGTGAAATTATGACAGGTACTAATTTAGAGTAGAATTAGGGGCGGTGGTTGGTGACATCACGTTTTTCCAAAGGAAGAAAAAATCCCTACTTCGTTGTGAAAAGAAAAACTCTTCTATATTCACAATTCAATTTTCAAGCTTTTTTTGGGTTTTTTGGCCGACGGGATGTGTACCCGTAAACTTTAACAAAAAACCCGAAAACTTTAAAATTGAATTGTAATTTACATGATGGCCACGAAACGCTTTTTTATTTCTTCTATATTGGTTTGTATATGATTTTTGTACGAAATTGGGATCCATCGGAAAGTCTCCCAAATTTGGGAGACTTTCGCCATTTGGGAGACTTTTGACATAGCTGCCAACTCCGAAGTTGGCAGCTATGCCACGCGTTTATAGATCACAGGTCATCATCATCACATCCGATCATAGTAAAAAAGAGAGAGAGAGAGAGAGAGAAATGATCATTTTTATCAAAATTCTATAATGGAGCATCACGGACGTATCTCCCACTCGCTACAATCGAAAAATATTCAACGAAGCGTATCTAAATAGGTATCGGGGAAATTCATAATAATACGCTGGATATACGAATTGGTGAAATAGACGCACATATAGGACAAATGTTGATCATAATACGTTATATCCTGCAGAAAACTGTAATCCATGAAAAAAGGGTATTTTTTTGAATAGGATAATGGAGAGAAAGTTGAAATGACCTTATAGCCCTCATTGTGGGAGTGACCCTTGTCATTCAAACCAATGATTACTGGTCATCAGGCCCAACTGTGTAATCCTCAACGTTTTTTTTTTTTTCTTTTTTTTTTCACTGGTTCTTCTTCAATCAAGATTACTATTTAAGTGCATTTGTGTGCTGAGATAGGGGGGAAAAAATGTTTTAAATGATGTCAGCCAAGCGTATTAGTTATGTTGATTAAAAATTTTTAATGTTAGAAATCCCATGTTCATGTTACGGATGCGTACCTCACTGGCATCGATTATGTGTTCAGTTCGATGAGATAAGACTGGAATTCTGTCTATAATTGTATGTGGAAAAAAAAAAGAATTTACTGGTGGAGATTATATCGATGTGTCCGCAATATGACATGGAAATGACAAGTGTTGTTTATTTCCGGTCCAAGGATGATTTGTTTAGCCAAAACTTGCTGCCGTATCCAAGCAAGCGTGTCAATTCCATACCTCGATTGGTGTCCACTGAATAGCTTAGACATTCGAGAACCAACAGCGTATACTTGACCTCCAAATTAGTGGTATGAACCAGTCAGTCGGAAAATTATTGGTCTCATTATCGTCAAACTGGATTGGAAAATCCGTATATCTGACACACGTTCGTCTAGATCTGGACAATTGTTGTGTTGTATTTTAGGACCGAGGATTTCTCGGAAGATATTTCTCACATCCGTGCTATTTTCAATAACAGTACTAACTTTGGAGAGTGGGAATTAAAAGGAGGTCTTCGTTCGGATCCAAATTCCGTGCACAAATAAATATAAAAAGGATTTTAGAAAAACTGTGTATACAGGAATTTTTCATTTATAAAAGCGAAATTGTAGGGATTCTGTCCCTTTGCAAAAACTTTTACGTCTTACAAGCGATCGCCGATTAGCGCCAAGTCGCCAATAATCGCGAACTGGTATCTCAAATCAAATCACGCTAATAGAAAGAATCACAACGGAACATACAGACTTAACAGGACATATGGTCATAGCTATCACAAGTCATCTCGCCAATTTCGATGTCGAAAGGCAGAATTAACGCTGGCGGTTTGGCGAATTTCGTTTTTTTCCCTCGAAAATGATTTTTTTTTTGTGATTTGACACAATAGCGACAAGTGTCAAATGCAAATTATTTACATGACACTTGTGACGTCATTTCAGGGATTAAAAACGAAAACAACATCTTTTTTTTTTCGAGTAAATTCTTGGGGTGTAATTTTTCACCTTAAAAGTAGATATTGTTTATAATGACAGCCGAAATTCGGGAGATTTAAACATTTTTTCGGGAGTCCTCACCCTGGGAAATGGAATAAAAATTGGAGAGCCTCCCTGAAAATCCGGGAAACTGGGCTGCTATGATATTAGGAAGAATCAAATGTTTGACTACAACTATATTTTAGTAAAATTCTGTTGTTTTTTCCGGTGGTGGTGGGGGGGGGGGGGTTGCAAATGTGATGGACCATACTGGACTGTGAGGTACCAAGCTCGCTTGATAATCTCCTTTTGCTAATTTAGACTCGCTTTTATTTCAATGTAATCCGCTTCCATAACCGATCTCAAGACCTCGGAAACCATAGGTTTAACCCTACGTGAGCTCAACTTATCATCGAATTTCTTGCAAACAGAGTAAACATTTCTTGACCTATCTGGTTTTTGTGCGTTGTATAATCATCCAAACTTTCACCTTTCAAAGAAGTAAACATTTCTGGTTGCTTTTGCTGTGTTGTGGCTGAATTAGAACTGTCATTTTAAACATTCTTGAATTTGTTGGTGAGGCCTGTTCAGTTTTGCGTTCCTCAATCTCACCCGGAACTGTGTGCGAAGCAAAATCTATATCAGCATGACATATACATCGGTATATACAAGGTAGGCAAAATTTCTTGGACACTTTTCAAAAATTGATAAGAAAAATATCAATCAATTGATAAGAAAAATATCAATCAATTGATAAGAAAAATATCAATCAATTGATAAGAAAGTGCGGTTCTCACCAAAAACTTGTCAAGGAGTAGATTTTATTTTTTGATGAATAATAATAAAGAAAGTTTCTAAATTCCACTCACAGATAGAGCTGTATCACGGAAAACGACACACACACATTAACACATAAAATGCATAACACACAGTCCATATATTTATTGTTCATTACTATTTACTTTCCATAAAATTATTGCATTTCAGTATGAGCGCCCTTTCACACATTTAGATGTAGCCCCGAGCAAGAATGGGTGAGTTAATGCTCGTATGAAAATATTTGTGTTTTCTCATTCATCAAAAAAAATCTCAACGATTTGATTAGAAATTCGGTACAAACGCTCATTTTTATATCAATTGGTTAATTTTTTATTGATTTTTTTAAGATGTGTCCACAATATTTCGTCCGCCCTGTACTTTTCCCTAGAAATAATAGGTTGCTTTATTCTTATGTTATTGAGGCTCATGCCCATACATAAACGTCGTCAAACATTTTCAGTTATTATTATCCAATCATTCGGCGCGTGGATCGACCGTGCATTCGAATTTCTTTTCGAAAAATCATAACTATGAGTAACTTTTAAGCAAGCTTTCTTCAATTCAGTCCCGTGCACGGCCAAGTTATAAAGTGTATCTCGCTGTCGTAAAATTGATATTCTCCTGAATATGAAATTGAAATGGATTTTCACTCAAAGTTTGTCAAGGGAGTGGATGCTGCAATACATCAATATTCACGCATGAGTCAACTTATGAGTGGTATCGCGTGGCGAAGGGGTCTCAGCTGGTGATGTAATCCTAGAATATTGGATACACTTATGCCATTTAAAAAATTCATAACTGTTACGTTCCGTATTGCTATATGCGGCCGCCATCGAGGGAATACGTTCGGAATTTCTCTTCCCCTGTATCAGGCACATAATGAAATTATTGCAGGGTCTATAAGTATATTGGTGTAAATGTGATGCCGCATCCCCATCAGGCAATAGTTTCGGGATGTATGACGACTCTTTGTATAGTTATTCTCAACTGGTGATCCGTGGATATTTCTGGCGATGTAGAACGCGAAGATTTATCAATAATAATAATCAAATGCGTATTTAAGTGAGAACTATTTTTACTTTTCCAATACGATTCTACAATGTTTCAATTGAAAAATATTTCCTGGAAATGATTTCCATGTTCTTATTTACATTCTTACACAGGGACATCGCCATCCTTATTAGGCGTGGGGCCCGGTGCGAAAATTATTTCGGGGCTTCTTATCCACAATTTTATATATTTTGTGGGGGGGAGAAGAGAATTGATATCAAAGATTCATGAATTGTCACAGAATGTACAGAAATGCTGAAAAATTTCTACTCGCCAATGTAAATTCAGAATTAACTAAAAAAATCCCAGAATGTGTTAGAAAAACTTTAGAATTGATTTAAAAAAACTCAAGGATTCATGAAAATTCAGAATTTATGAGGGTAAAAATCTCATAATTGTTGAAAATTCAAAACCAATGAGAGGAAAAATCCCTGATTTCATGGAAATTCAGAATTAAGGAGAGAAATAGTTCCAGAATTTTTTGAAATTCAGAATTGATGAGAGAAATAGTTCCAGAATTGATAAAAATTCCAGAATCGAATCAGAGTTGATGCTCATACACCTTGTTTGCTATGAAAAAGAAAATGTATTTCGATATATATGTATATTATTTCGC